>NC_036842.1:74008444-74027000 GCF_002910315.2 Salvelinus sp. IW2-2015 | reverse complement strand
TTACTTTAACTCCTCTGTCCTCGGGTGATGTGGAGGTAAACCCAGGCCCTGCATGTCCCCAGTACCCTCATTTGTTGACTTCTGTGATCGAAAAGCCTTGGCCTCATGCATGTCAACATCAGAAGCCTCCTCCCTAAGTTTGCCTTACTCACCGCTTTAGCACACTCTGCCAATCCTGATGTCCTTGCCGTGTCCGAATCTGGCTTAGGAAGGCCACCAAAAATTCTGAGATTTCCATACCCAACTATAACACTTTCCGTCAAGATAGAACTGCCAAAGGGGGAGGAGTTGCAATCTACTGCAGAGATAGCCTGCAAAGTTCTGTCATACTTTCCAGGTCTATGCCCAAACAGTTCGAACTTCTAATTTAAAAAATTAATCTCTCCAGAAATAAGTCTCTCACTGTTGCGCCTGCTACGAACCCCCCTCAGCTCCCAGCTGTGCCCTGGACACCATCTGTGAATTGATCGCTCCCATCTAGCTTCAGAGTTTGTTCTGTTAGGTGACCTAAACTGGGATATGCTTAACACCCCGGCAGTCCTACAATCAAGCTTGATGCCCTCCAATCTCACACAAATCATCAAGGAACCACCAGGTACAACCCTAAATCCGTACACATGGGCACCCTAATAGACATTATTCCTGACCAACCTGCCCTCCAAATACACCTCTGCTGTCTTCAATCAAGATCTCAGCGATCACTGCCTCATTGCCTGTATCCGCCACGGGTCCGCGGTCAAACGACCACCCCTCATCACTGTCAAACGCTCCCTAAAACACTTCTGCGAGCAGGCCTTTCTAATCGACCTGGCCGGGTACCCTGGAAGGATATTGACCTCATCCCGTCAGTTGAGGATGCCTGGTCATTCTTTAAATGTTACTTCCTCACCATATTAGACAAGCATGCTCCGTTCAAAAAATGCAGAACCAAAGAACAGATATAGCCCTTGGTTCACTCCAGACCTGACTGCCCTCGACCAGCACAAAAACATCCTGTTGGCGAACTGCAATAGCATCGAGAGTCCCGCGATATGCAACTGCTCAGGGAAGTCAGGAACCAATACACGCAGTCAGTCAGGAAAGCAAAGGCCAGCTTTTTCAAGCGGAAATTCGCATCCTGTAGCTCTAACTCCAAAAAGTTCTGGGATACTGTAAAGTCCATGGAGAACAAGAGCACCTCCTCCCAGCTGCCCACTGCACTGAGGCTAGGTAACACGGTCACACCGATAAATCCGTGATAATCGAAGACTTCAACAAGCATTTCTCAATGGCTGCCATGCCTTCCTCCTGGCGACTCCAACCTTGGCCAACAGCCCGCCCCCCGCGCTTACTCTGCCAAGCCTCCCCAGCTTCTCCTTTACCAAATCCAGATAGCAGATGTTCTGAAAGAGCTGGAAAACCTGGACCCATACAAATCAGCTGGGCTTGACAATCTGGACCCCCTATTTCTGAAACTGTCGCCGCCATGTTCGCACCCCCTATTACCAGCCTGTTCAACTCTCCTTCGTATCATCTGAGATCCCAAGGATTGGAAAGCTGCCGCGGTCATCCCCTCTTCAAAGGGGGAGACACCTGGACCCAAACTGTTACAGACCTATACCATCCTGCCCTGCCTATCTAAGGTCTTCGAAAGCCAAGTCAACAAACAGATCACTGACCATCTCGATCCCACCGTACCTTCTCCGCTGTGCAATCCGGTTTCCGAGCCGGTCACGGGTGCACCTCCAGCCACGCTCAAGGTACTAAACGATATCATAACCGCCATCGATAAAAGACATTACTGTGCAGCCGTCTTCATCGACCTGGCCAAGGCTTTCGACTCTGTCAATCACCATATTCTTATCGGCAGACTCAGTAGCTCGGTTTTTCTAATGACTGCCTTGCCTGGTTCACCAACTACTTTGCAGACAGAGTTCAGTGTGTCAAATCGGAGGGATGTTGTCCGGTCCTCTGGCAGTCTCTATGGGGGTACCACAGGGTTCAATTCTCGGGCCGACTCTTTTCTCTGTTATACATCAATGATGTTGCTCTTGCTGCGGGCGTTTCCCTGATCCACCTCTACGCAGACGACACCATTCTATATACTTCCGGCCCTTCCTTGGACAACTGTGCTATCTAACCTCCAAAACGAGCTTCAATGCCATACAACACTCCTTCCGTGGCCTCCAACTGCTCTTAAACGCTAGTAAAACCAAATGCATGCTTTTCAACCGTTCGCTGCCTGCACCCGCACGCCCGACTAGCATCACCACCCTGACGGTTCCGACCTAGAATATGTGGACATCTATAAGTACCTAGGTGTCTGGCTAGACTGCAAACTCTCCTTCCAGACTCATATCAAACATCTCATCCAAACAAAATCAAGAATCGGCTTTCTATTCCGCAACAAAGCCTCCTTCACTCACCGCCGCCAAACTTACCCTAGTAAACTGGACTATCCTACCGATCCTCGACTTCGGCGATGTCATCTACAAAATAGCTTCCAACACTCTACTCAGCAAACTGGATGCAGTTTATCACAGTGCCATTCGTTTTTGTTACTGAAGCACCTTATACGACCCACCACTGCGACCTGTATGCCCTAGTCGGCTGGCCCTCGCTACATGTTCGTCGTCAGACCCACTGGCTCCAGGTCATCTACAAGGCTATGCTAGTAAAGTGCCGCCTTATCTCAGTTCACTGGTCACGATGGCCTTACACCACCCGCAGCACGCGCTCCAGCAGGTGTATCTCACTGATCATCCCTAAAGCTAAAACCTCATTTGGACGCCTTCCTTCCAGTTCTCTGCTGCCTGCGACTGGAACGAATTGCAAAAATCTCTGAAGTTGGAGACTTTTATCTCCCTCAACAACTTTAAAAATCTGCTATCCGAGCAGCTAACCGATCGCTGCAGCTGTACATAGTCCATCTGTAAACTACCCACCCAATTTACCTACCTCACCCCCCATACTGCTTTTATTTATTTACTTTTCTGCTCTTTTGCACACCAGTATCTCTACTTGCACATGATTCATGATGATTTATCACTCCAGTGTTAATCTGCTAAATTGTAATTATTCGATTTATTGCCTACCTCATGCCTTTTGCACACATTGTATATAGATTCTCTTTTTTTCTACCATGTTATTGACTTGTTTATTGTTTACTCCATGTGTAACTCTGTGTTGTCTGTTCACACTGCTATGCTTTATCTTGGCCAGGTCGCAGTTGCAAATGAGAACTTGTTCTCAACTAGCCTACCTGGTTAAATAAAGGTGAAATAAAATAAAAAATAATATAACATGTGCAGGTTGATTGGTCTGTCAGACACTGTCCCTAACTTAGGGCAGGCAGCAATGTAGTGCGCTGCCAACCCACAGCTCTCTGCGTCGTCCCCCAACAGGACGGGTAGCCTATCCTCATCAGAGAGGTCTTTGAAACCTTGAATAAGGATTTCAAATTTGGGTAAATGACACTCTCTAATTGTTTTTATATTTTTGACATTTTGTCAGGAAATGTAGCTCCGTCTCAGGTTCTGCTTGTGCAGTGGTTGCACAGCCTTTCCTCTACAGGGAGCAGTTTTTCTTGTGTCTACCCTTCTCAATGGCAAGGCTGTGCTCACTGAGCCTGTACTTTGTCAAGGTTTTTCTAAGGTTTTGATCAGTAACKATGGTCAAATATTTAGCCACGGTGTACTGTCGATTTAGGGCCAGATAGCACTGCATTTTGCTTTGTGTTTGTGCTTGTGTTTCCCAATAAGCAATGTAGTTTTGTTTTGACTGTGCTGTAATTTGGTTTATTCTGATTGATTGGATGTTCTGGTCCTGAMGCTTCAGTGTGTTAGTAGAACAGGTTTGTGAACTCAGCCCCAGGACCAGCTGGATGAGGGGACTCTTTTCTTTGCTCAGCTCTTGGCATTGCAGGGCTTGGTAATGYTATGAYAGGGGGTCACTGTATTTTAGATGTTTCCTAAACTTAATTGCTCTTTTTTGAGTTTTTATTATTAGTGGATATTGGCCTAATTCTGCCCTGCGTGCATTGTTTGTAGTTTTCCTCTGGACATGTAAGAGAATCTTACAGAACTCTGCATGCAGGGTTTCAATGGGGTGTTTGTCCCATTTGATGAAATCTTGTTTTGCAAGTGGATCCCACAACTCGCTGCCATAAAGTGCAATTGGTTCAATGACATATTCAATTAGTTTTAGCCAAATTTTAATAGGTATTTCAATTTGAATTTGCTTTTTAATGGCGTAGAATGCCCTGCGTGCTTTCTCTCTCAGTTCATTCACTGCCTCATTAAGGTGTCCAGTTGAGCTTATTTTTAAACCTAAGTAATTGTAGTGTGTACATTACTCTATATATTTTGTACCAATTGAGAACTTTGGTCTAATTCCCTGAGATCTGGATCTTCTCTGGAAAATCATTATTTTTGTCTTTTTGGGGTTTACTGCCAGAGCCCAGGTCTAGCAGTACTGCTCTAGCTCTCTCTCTCTCTCTCGCTCTCTCTCTCTCTCTCTTTCTGTCTGTCTGTCTCTCTCTCTCCCTCTCTCTCAACCCTCCTCCTCTCCCCCTGGTGTTTGAGCAGAAATGTCTCACAAGCTGTTTAACCCTCTGGACACTACAGACCTACAGAGAACAAACACGACAGAAAGAGAGAGAGAGAGAGAGAGAGACTGAAACAGAGAAAGAGATTCCTATTCGATCCTATAAATACCCTCCCCTGAGGTGAACATGCACTTCTCCCTCTCACATCCTATCCAGGTACTTATACAGTACTTAATATAAAGACTATATTTAATGAGACAAATCTTCCTCATTTAAAAGATACAGGACTTCATCTAACAAACACAGGGCTTCATGCAACACTGGTATTCCCCAACTCATTCCTCATCACAATCCCACCTCCAGCTAAGCCATTTCAGACGTTTAAACACATACAGCAGCTCTCTTCTGTTCTAGTCTAGGAAGGAAGGTTTTATATTACCACTCAGAGGGGGGCTCCTTACTGGTAATTACTACCTGAGTACTGCACAGTAGGATATCAACGATTGAACAGAGGAACAAGGACTAGACATTGGAGTGGAACAGAGCCATGGAGGATCAGGAATGATCAGAATGCAAATGGTGTAAAAATCTAAAATGTGCAAACTCTAAACATCTCAGGGGTGAAATAGGTATCAGAGTTGAAGCACAATATGTTCAGCATATTTTAAATCACCTCAGATTGCCATCTACAGTAGGGGGATACCAGCTGTCTTAAATGTGTGCTTTTACTGCATGGAATTATGTAAAAAGTATGTAAGGTACTGTATGTGTAGTTTAAAGTAGTGTGTTGGTGAAGTATGGCCCATGAGAGCTTTTAGGCGCTCACTTTTTGACTTGTCTGAGAGGAAAATGTTCTGCTACAACATGGCAGCGAAAGGAGTTTATTTATCCAAGTGAACATGTTTGACATTATCCCTGTCCAAACACTCTGACATCACCTGAACACTTGATTCACCACGCACAGAAAATCAGAGGTTTTAGAAATAATATTTACCAATGTTACAAAATTATTATGCTTTCTAAATAAATATTCATTTGGCAGAGGTACTGTTTGAATTATGCTAAAGTTKAATTTTCAGTAATTGCTGTGGTTTTCAACAGGAATATGTTTATTAAAATTGGCCGTTAGTGTGGGGTATAATAATGTTTTTCCCTGTGATCAGAAGCAGCAGAGAACTACCTCTCACTTTCAGCTTCAGTAACAACTTTTGCTCAGAGTTTAATGTGATTCTTAAACCCATAATGGTCTCTTTAAACACATTCAACGAGGAGAGCCTCTGTACAGGTAGCTATTATCTGGGTGTGGTGACACAGTTAGGCTTGAACTCAGATTGGAATGTATGAATCAGAGGACCCCATCTGCAATGCCTAGAGAACATGCCAATACTGGAGAGCTAATAACCTGTGTTTGAAGGAGGCCTGTACTCTGTCCCTAGCTACTCTGTCCCTAGTTACTCTGTCCCTAGTTACTCTGTCCCTAGTTACTCTGTCCCTAGTTACTCTGTCCCCAGTTACTCTGTCCCTAGTTATAGCAATTCAATTAGTCCAATGCCTGGCTCTCTGTGGTATTTCTTTAGCTAATAACTGGATTGAGACTCTGAAAAAACTGTGTGTTGGAATCCTAGTGAAGGTCCAGCTTCCAGCCAAGTGTGAGGACAGAGATAGATGGAGATGGTAGAAGAGAGATAAATCATGTGTTGGCCCCCGTCTCTCCCTCCACCCCATCGCTTCATTTGTCCCGCTGCCTCCACCACACCATACTCTGACACATGCCAGCAGTAAAAACCTCTCATTAAACATACAGCATAATAGAACACTTGTTTACCATGAAGAGTTCACTACAGAGCCACAATACGCAGATGAGCAGAACCAGAATCACCTTTACTCACCAAATACATTTGCATGTACAGGAATTTGACTTTGTGAAATGGTGTTTCCACAATTAACAGAATATACAGACAGACAATAAAAAGGATACAGACGACATATGAAGCAAGACCGCATATCATTTCAACTAATGTAATGTATTCTACAGCTCTGTTATTGTTTTTCATTGTGTTTTTAATAAGGAGTTCTGTTCTATTCATTGTAATACTATGGCCAGACCAATCCCTCTGGAAGCCATCTTTAGACAATCAGACAGATGTGACAATTGACCACTAGGATTTAAGAGTTTTGATTGGCTGAAAGCCCTGCCCAATGAGAGTGTATTAGGCTCTCATAAAGTGTGTTTAAGGTCTTTGGAGGAGCTGCATGCAGAGCAGCTGCATGTCTGTTCTGCTTTGGAAACTGGAGACAATCTGTGATTGCAACTCGATACAAAAGCAGATTTTCAAAACTAATTGATAGGAATGAGAGTAAATCGAGATTATAGTTGATGGAAAAGATCAACAGTGTTGGAAAAGAATTGCGCTTACACGTGGTGAAATGTTCAGGGAAGAGAGGCAGGAGAGGAAAAAGGGAGATGAGTGGAATGAAAGAGTGGAGAAAGAGATAGTGATAATATAAACAAAGAAGACAAGATGGAATCTCAATGTCAGAGCTCTGAGATGGAAGCTCTGATAACATTCCCAAAATTATTCTGACTTTTAAACTCAGTCCTGGAGGATGTCCATCTGAGACCATATTTCCACGGATCTAAAGTGTAGACTTGATTGATCTCTACAGTACTGTAACACCTTTAAGCCAGACAGAAACTGGGTCACACATCTCTGATGACTACATCCATGATTTCAAACAAACTCCTCCACATCCAGAGAAATCCAAACAGATAGATTGTGATAGTTAATATTGTGATAGTTTAGTTCCTCAGGGCTAATAACAGAGACTTTAACCACATTCCTCTCTTTTCCAGATCCGCCTTCAAGGCCTGCACATGGTAAAGTATTCACATTATTCTGTGTGTGTGTGTGTCTCAGTGTGACGGTAGGTGGGTGTAAATCAAAGCTGGCAGAGACCATGAGACACATATTATTAAAGCTTAGATGTTTTTCATTCCATAATGATAGGATCCACCAGCAGCCTTCTACAGGATGCTCTACCAGCCAGAACACGCTAKAGGAGAGAAGGGGAGAAGGGGGGACACCCTAGATCCACTACAATTCTCATATCGCCCCAGCAGATCCATCGCCATTGCACTGCACACTGCCCTATCCCACCTGGACAGGAAAAATACCTATGCAAGAATGCTGTTCATCTCAGCCTTCAAAACCATAGTGCCCTCCAAGCTCATCCCTAAGCTCAGGGCCCTGGGTCTGAACCCTTCCCTGTGCAACTGGGTCCTGGACTTCCTGACAGGCCGACCCCAAGTGGTGAAGGTAGGCAACAACACCTCCACCACTCTGATCCACAACACGGGGACACCACAGGGGTGCATGCTCAGCCCCCTCCTGTACTCCGTGTTCACCCATGACTGTGTTGCCTGATTAGCAACAACAATGAGACGGCCTACAGGGAGGAGGTGAGAGTCCTGGCAGAGTGTTGCCAGGAAAATAATCTCTCCCTCACCATCAACAAAATGAACGATCTGATCGTGGACTACAGGAGACAGCAGAGAGAGCTCGGCCCATCCACATCAACAGGAATGAAGAGGGTCAAAAGCTTCAGGTTCCTCGGCATGCACATCACTGACAACCTGAAATGGTCCCTTTACACAGACAGTGTCATGAAGAAGGCGCAACAGCACAATTTGGCTTGGCCCCTAAGACCTTCACAAACTCCTACAGATGCACGATTGAGAGCATCCTGTCGGGCTGTATCACCACCTGGTAAGACAATTGCACTGTCCGCAACRGCAGGGCTCGCTCCACGTCCGTTATGAAATGTTTTACTCCCCGTACCTGCATCGTCTCTCCATTGTCATGGTATGTGACAGGTTTACTGTGGATATAGATACTTTTGTACCTGTTTCCTCCAGCATCTTCACAAGGTCCTTTGCTGTTGTTCTGGGATTGATTCGCACTTTTCGCACCAAAGTACGTTCATGTCTAGGAGACAGAACGAATGGTCCCATGGTGTTTATACTTGCGTACTTTTGTTTGTACAGATGAACGTGGTACCTTCAGGTGTTTGGAAATTGCTCCCAAGGATGAACCAGACTTGTGGAGGTCTACAATTGTTTGAGGTCTTGGCTGATTTCTTTTGCTTTTCCCATGATGTCAAGCAAAGAGGCATTGAGTTTGAAGGTAGGCCTTGAAATACATCCACATGTACACCTCCAATTGACTTAAATGATTTCAATTAGCCTATCAGAAGCTTCTAAAGCCATGATATAATTTTCTGGAATTTTCCAAGCTGTGTAAAGAAACAGTCAACTTAGTGTATGTAAACTTCTGACCCACTGGAATTGTGATACAGTGAAATAATCTGTCTGTAAACAATTATTGGAAAAATGACTTGTCTCATGCACAAAGTAGATGTCCTAACCGACTTGCCAAAACTATAGTTTGTGTCAGGCGTGTGCGTACTTGAGGTGAAGTCATGTGCAGGAGAGCAGAGAATTGTGAACAGGCGCACACTTTATTACGGCAGGAGAGATATACAGACGGACGCAGCTGCGTCAAAAACCTCCTCCAGCCAACAAGGCAAAGTGTATAGCGCGCACAATCGTCACACAACATAAATGTATAACAACACAAATAAGCTTTGTGAAAACACATGGAAAATAACAAACGCTTAGCCTAGTGCGTACAACACGTAATGTCACGTTCGTCGTAATGTGGAAGAGAGGAGGACCAAGGCGCAGCGTGAAGTGAATACATTCTTCTATTTATTTAAGAAGAAACACTAACCAAACTAATACAAAACAACAAAACGAACGTGACGCTATATAGAAAATAGTGCTGAACACAAAACACTACACATAGACAATCACCCACAAAACCCAACAGAAAACAGGCTACCTAAATATGGTTCTCAATCAGGGACAACGATTGACAGCTGCCTCTGATTGAGAACCATATCAGGCCAAACACAGGAAACCAACACAGAAATAGAAAACCCAACTCACGCCAACTCACGCCCTGACCACACTAAAACAAAGAAAATACAAAAGAACTATGGTCAGAACGTGACACGTAACACACAAATAATTTCACACAAAGACATGAGGGGGAACAGAGGAATATATACATGTTGTCACTCCCTGACCTTAGAGATCCTTTATTCTCTATTTTGGTTAGGTCGGGGTGTGACTAGGGTGGGCATTCTAGTTTCTTTATTTCTAGGTTGGCCTGGTATGGTTCCCAATCAGAGGCAGCTGTCTATCGTTGCCTCTGATTGGGGATCATATTTAGGCAGCCTTTTCCCACCTGTTTGTTGTGGGATCTTGTTTTGTGTATAGTTGCTGGTTAGCACTGCATAGCTTCACGTTTGTTTCTTTCTTCTTTCTTGTTTTTTTGCCGGTTCACGTAAAATAAAGATGATGAATCCAAACCACGCTGCACCTTGGTCCGATTCTTACAACAATGTTCGTGACACATGTAGTGTGATTGGGGAATGCAAACCAGGTGTGAATGTAACAAGACAAAACAAATGGATAATAGAAAAATGTAGCGGCGATGGCTAGAAAGCCGGTGACGTCGACCGCCGAACGCCACCCGAACAAGGAGACTTCGGCGGAAGTCGTGACAGTTTGTTAACAAGAAATTTGTGGAGTGGTTGAAAAACTAGTTTTAATGACTCCAACCTAAGGGTATGTAAACTTCCGACTTCAACTGTATATACTGTACTGTATTCTAGTCATTTGCTCATCCTATATAAATTATATATATTTTCTTTCTTCAGGACTCTGTTTTTTATTATAATTATAATTTTTATAATTACTGCACTGTTGGAGCTAGAAAAATAAGCATTTCTCTGCACCTGCGATAACATCTGCAGATCTGTGTACGTGACCAATAAACTTCTATTTGATTTTGAGTAAGAGAATGATGGGGGAGAGACAGCGATGGAGTGGAAAAGGGTGGACTGAGGGAGAGGAGACATACAGCAMACAGAATGAATGTTTGTTTAAGATCGAGTTTAGTATAAGAGAGCTTGAAATGGAACTTTGGAACAAGTTCGTGGTGGATGGTGGTAGCCACAGGCCTGTTCCAGTGCCCCACCGTCTCTCTGCTCCTCTCCACTCCACTCCTCTCCTGTGGTGTGTCTTCCTCCATCTGTCTGCCTTTCTCTCTCTCTTTCTCTCTCTTGCTCTCACTCTAACTCTTTCTCTTTCTCTCTCTCTGTCCCTCTCTGTGTGTAAATCAGTCAGTGGAGCTTCTCTCCCCCAGGTTAGTAATGACTCAGGTGAAATATGAGTGTCAGTGTTATTACTGTAATTGATGTGACGTTTATGACTGAACACATCAGCACAACTCAACACTCAGCAAGGGATTCTGTCAATATACCAGCCTAACACACTTCACTAACCAAACAAAGCATACTCTCTCCCTCCCTTATTTCTGTTTCTCCTCTCCATTTCTACCATTTCTCATCTCTCTCTGTCTTTCGTTCCCTGCGTCCCAGGCTCATCTCTCCCTTCGTTCCCTTCTTCTAGCATTCTCTTTCTTCTTCACTTTTTCAGTTATTCATCCCTTTCTAGCTCTCCTTTCCTCCTCTCTCCCCTCTCTTTCCCTCTCCCTCCTCCTRCTACAGATGTAGGWTCTTAATTTGATCACTCTTTTGTTGCTGTGAATTTGCACAGCAGGAAATGTAAACTTGTAGTGTATTTGAGTTTTAAAAAGGCTTCTAAAGTTTGTAATTCCACTTTAAAATGTCAGACTTGATTTACCCTAATAAAAAATGTTTCAACCCCGACAAAAATGTCCAATAATTATAATCAACATAATAATTCACATTTCCTGTTCCTGCAGGATTATTTTCCTGCTGTAGCAAACTGGCTCAAATGAATATCCTACATCTGTATTTATTAAGGTAATTTACTGTGAGATGTTATCTAAACTAGCATGGTGAAAAGAGAGGGAAAATATTACAAACAGGCCCCAGCGAACCTTCATAGTGGGGTACCATGTGGATAAACCACGCTGTTCTGCTCCCAGGACAAACTCACTGCTTTGCCCCTTGCACATATCCTATTTATTTACCAGGAAAATTCCACACATACTCTTAACTATGTCCGACACCTTTTTATGTGGAATTACAGTATGTGTGTTACTGTTGCTATAGTGATCAAAGACACAGTGGAGGTTGTGTTAACTACAGACTTAATTACAAAGACAGAGCCATCATACTCCCTAAGATATAGACTGCAAATAATCAGATGAGACCACACACGCACGCACGCACGCACGCACGCACGCACGCACGCACGCACGCACGCACACAACACACACACCACACACACACTACCACACACACACACACAACACAAAACACACACACACATAACCACACCCTACCCTTGCCGTGTGCCCCTCTCTCATCCTACCAACATGACAGCAGAATGCCACATTGTGGAATGTCAGCTACCGTGGCCAGAGGAAGAAAACAATCCTCTAGTCAACAACAAGAAGTGTGCCCTTTTTAAATATACAGTACCAGTCAAAAGTTTGGACACACCTACTCATTCAAGGGTTTTCTTTATTTTTACTATTTTCTACATTGTAGAATAATAGTGAAGACATCAAAACTATGAAATAACACATATGGAATCATGTAGCAACCAAAAAAGTGTTAGACAAATCAAAATACATTTTATAGGGCCTCCCGGGTGGCGCAGTGGTCTAGGGCACCAGAGTCTCTGGGTTCGCGCCCAGGCTCTGTCGCAGCCGGCCGCGACCGGGAGGTCCGTGGGGCGACGCACAATTGGCCTAGCGTCGTCCGGGTTAGGGAGGGTTTGGCCGGTAGGGATATCCTTGTCTCATCGCGCTCCAGCGACTCCTGTGGCGGGCCGGGCGCAGTGCGCGCTAACCAAGGGTGCCAGGTGCACAGTGTTTCCACATTGGTGTTTCCACATTGGTGTTTCCACATTGGTGCGGCTGGCTTCCGGGTTGGAGGCGCGCTGTGTTAAGAAGCAGTTGTGGTTGGTTGGGTTGTGCTTCGGAGGACGCATGGCTTTCGACCTTCGTCTCTCCCGAGCCCGTACGGGAGTTGTAGCGATGAGACAAGATAGTAATTACTAGCGATTGGATACCACGAAAATTGGGGAGAAAAGGGGTTAAAAAAAAATACATATATACATTTTATATTTAAAAGTCTTCAAAGCAGCCACCCTTTGCATTGATTAGTGCTTTGCACACTCTTGGTATTCTCTTAACCAGCTTCATGAGGTAGTCACCTGGAATGCATTTCAATTAACAGTTGTCTTCTTAAAAGTTCATTTGTGGAATTTCTGTCCTTCTTAATGCGTTTGAGCCAATCAGTTGTGTTGTGACAAGGAAGGGTACAGAAGATATCCCTATTTGGTAAAAGATCAAGTCCATATTATGGCAAGAACAGCTCAAAAAAGCAAAGAGAAACGACAGTCCATCATCACTTTAAGACATGAAGGTCAGTCAATACTGCACTTGAAGAACTTCGAAAGTTTCTTCAAGTGCAGTTGCAAAAACCATCAAGCGCTATGATGAAACTGGCTCTCTTGAGTAACGCCACAGGAAAGGAAGACCCAGAGTTACCTCTGCTGCAGAAGATAAYTTTATTAGTTACCAGTCTAAGAATTTGCAGCCCAAACAAATGCTTCACAGAGTTTAAGTAACAGACATGTCTCAACATCCACTATTTAGAGGAAACTACGTGAATCAGGCCTTATTGGTCGAAATTGCTGCAAAGAAACCACTAGTAAGGGACACAAATAATAAGAAGAGACTTGCTTGGTCCAAGAAACATGAGCAATGGACATTAGACCGGTAGAAATCTGTCCTTTAGTCTGATGAGTCCAAATTTGAGATGTTTGGTTCCGTGTATTTGTGAGACGCAGAGTAGGTGAACGGATGATCTCTACTTGTGTGGTTCCCACCGTGAAGCATGGAGGAGGAGGTGTGATGGTGTGGGGGTGCTTTGCTGGTGATTTATTTAGATTTCAAGGCACACTTAACCAGCATGGCTACCACAACATTCTGCAGCGATACACCCTCCCATCCCATTTGCGCTTAGTGGGAGTATCATTTGTTTTTCAACAGGACAATGCCCCAACGCACCTCTAGGCTGTGTAAGGGCTATTTGACCAAGAAGAAGAGTGATGGAGTGCTGCATCAGATGACCTGGCCTCCACAATAACCCACCTCAACCCAATTGAGATGGTTTGGGATGAGTTGGACCGCAGAGTGAAGGAAAATAAGTGCTCAGCATAAGTGGGAACTCCTTCAAGATTGTTAGAAAAGCATTCCAGGTGAAGCTGGTTGAGAGGATGCCAATAGTGTGCAAAACTGTCATCAAGGCAACGGGTGGCTACTTTGAAGAATCTAAAATATAAAAAATAAAGAAAAACCCTTGAATGAGTAGGTGTGTCCAAACTTTTGACTGTTTCATGTTCTGTGGGGACCCCAGGAATAATAGCTGCTGCTATTGCAACAGCTAATGGGGATCCTAATAAAATACCAAGAAAGTCACAAGGAGAAAACACACTTTACAATGTCATAGATGAGTTTAGTAATCTCAAGTACTCATTAACAGTTTCTAACAGCAGAGCTGATACTGTGGCTAGCTATACACTTAGTGATGAATACGAGCAGTTTAGTAAAGCAATAACTTAATTCTCCAAGTTGTTAAGCGGTTGTGCAGAGGTGTCTATAAGTAAACATTCTATATTGTCACTGACACACCTGCCTTGACATAACGGGAACAAAAATGTTAGGACTAGTTAGGACTAGTTAGGACTATAGAGAACACTGTGCATGAATATGTCATTAATGATGACTCTTAGCCAGGACGCACATACTAACGTTCCTGATTCCTACCTTTATGGGAGAGTCGTATTCTGGGGTAGACGCTCTGGGCTGAGTGTGATGAGCTCAACAGGAAAAGACTCAGAATCAGAGACACACTCTTCACACACTCCATCCTGACACACACAGGGAGTAAGCCAATCCAGTGTGAATCACCACTTAAGTTCAAGGGAAGAGTAGGAAACCTGGGAGAGTCCAGGCTCTATGACCAGAGTATGTTATAATGAATCAGATATCCAGTATCATCATCAATCTGTCCTCCATAGGAAAAGGCAGCAATCCAGTCTCTGACCACAGGTATCGCAGGTATCTCAGCCCTCCGAGAGGGAAGAATCCACGGTTTCCTTCTACTGATCTCCAAGTGGAGCTGTACTGTTCTGTCTCAGTCTGTAGGGACTACTGCAGTATTGTGTCCATCTTTATGAGAGGAGATCCTACAGGACTATGATTCAATGATTGAGAGGGAGTGAGGAACTTAGCTCCTAAATCCAATTGCTTCAGGCAAGAGAGAGTACTCCAGCTGTTACAGCCCGAGCTGCATGACCAAAGCTGCTCTCTGTCCGTCTGTTCGACTGACTGTCGTTCTTGTGGCAGCCTGGCAGGGATGTTGTATCTTCTTTCTGTCTGAACAAATGAAGGAAAATAAATACTGCTGATAGTCCTTCCAAAGTGCTGCTGTGTGTTCTGTCATTCTGTCTAAGGCAGCATTGTGGTATCCTCAGCTTGTGTTCTTCCAGGATCCAACAGTCAGTGTCTGGCCACTAGCCCAGGAGAAGCAGGAGAGGCAGAGGGAGAGGGAGACTCTCTCTCTCTTTCTCTCTGTCTCTCTTGTGATGTTTCTCTTGTGCTCTCTCTCTCTCCCCTCTCTGATCAGGCAAGGAGGATCCAAACAACTGTGCTCACTAATGTGTACTGCTTCCACTCCTCAGAGCAGAGGATACATACCAGTGTGTGTGCCATTCATTAATTCATACATTTTCCTTCTCAAGGCTGATGTTTGACTCCTGCTAATGAGAAAAAACCTCTCTCTCTTCCTCTCTCTTTCCCCACTCTCTCTCTCTTTCACTCTCCTTCTCTCTTTCTCTCTCTCTTACTCTCTCTCTCACTCTCCTATCCGCCCTCAATCTTTCTCTCTCTCTCTCTCTCTCTTCTCTCTTCTTCTCTCTCTCTACTCTCTCTCTCTCTCTCTCTCTCTCTCTCTCTCCTCTCTCTCTCTCTCTTTCTCTCTCTCTCACTCTCTCTCCTATCTCTCCTCAATTTCGCTCTCACTCACTCACTCTCTCTCTCTCTCTCTCTCTCTCTTCTCTCTCTCTCTCTTCTCTCCTCTCTTCTCTCTCTCTCTCTCTCTCCTCCCCCCCCCCTCTCTCTCTCTTGCAGTCTCGTCTCTCTGACAGCTGAAGTGCAGCCTGCAGGTGTATCTCAGGGTCAGCCTCTCCCCCGCTCTGCTCCAAGAAATACTGCTTCTCCACGCGCCACACAGCACTGCACCGCACAGCGCAGCCCACCACCTCTCATCTCCTCTCCTCCCTCTCTCCCTGTCCTCCTCCACTTCTTCCCCCGACCGCCCTTCTCCTGCAGCATTAACATGGACCAGAGCCAAAGTTTATCCAGACTCTTTAGTTTCTCCCTCTTCTTTTATCTCCTTCTCTCTCTTTCCTTTCCCCTCTGACCCTTATTTCTCACTCTTTATTAGCTTTTTGTTTAAAATTGTACTCTCACTTGTCACTTTCCACTTTCCTTCTCTCCTTTATCTCCACTGTATCTCTCTCATTCCCTTCCTCTCTGTCTCCCTTCTCCCCCTTTTCTCTCTCATCTGTCTGAAGCCCTGTTATTAGTGTGTTCTCTTCTCCAGAAGATCCTGCTGTTACTGTCTGTTCTTTCTCCAAGCTGTGTGTTTGTGTGAAGCCTGTGACAGATTAGGTCAACACTCCTTATTGTGTTTATAACAGTGAACAAATGTCCACCCCTTTGGAGTCCTTTGTTTTCTTTTTTGTCTTTCCATTTTCTTCAAGGAGACCATTTCCAATTACATGGATCTATTTGAAACATTACAGTTATTTTGCTCACTGAATTTTGTGCATTCTGTATGATGAAAGTGTTGTGTGTGTCTGGGTGTGTGTATGTGTGTGATAAAAATGTCACCATGACAGCCTTAATATGTATTATTATTCTCTAGCTGTGTGATTGGTATACAATCAGGAGATCTGATACGGTTCAGGCTTAGCAGAGTTACAGTTGTGATAGGATGTTTCTCTGATGTTTGAAATACATGTGTAACCTCACAACCACTGACACAACTCTTCTAATTGCAGTCCTTCCCACCTTGGTCTGTTGATTCCATTACACAGTATGTTCACGATACGTGTGATAAGCAGGAAATAGGACCGCATCTCAAAAGATACATGCCACTTCCTTCTAAAGTTGAGAGAGAGAACAAGGGGGAGAGAGAGAGTGTGTAAGCCAGCAGTTGACATATAGTGTGTATCCATCGGCATGGATTCTTTGATTGTAAAGGATGCTTAAGTCAGGAGCAGAGAGGATCATGGTCCATAGAGAGGCAGCTGTCCTCCCAGAGGTCGAATGACTCTAACTCCCACTCTGCACCTGTTCACTCTCATTACACACGCATGCACACAAGTACGCACGCACTCACTCACACACGCACATACACACACACACACACATTTGAAATCACTCTGATGTGCATCTCCTTTGTTCTTATACTCCTTCTTATTACACTCCTTCTTATTACATTCCTTCCTTATTACACTCCTTCTTATTACACTCCTTCCGTATTACACTCCTTTCTTATTACACTCCTTCTTATTACACTCCTTCCTTATTACACTCCTTCTTATTACACTCCGTCCTTATTACACTCCTTCCTTCTTATTACACTACGTCCTTATTACACTCCTTCCTTATTACACTCCTTCCTTCTTATTACACTCCTTCCTTATTACACTCCATCCTTATTACACTCCTTCCTTCTTATTACACCCCGTAATATTACACTCCGTCCTTATTACACTCCTTCCTTCTTATTACACTCCTTCCTATTACACTCCTTCCTTCTTATTACACTCCTTCCTTATTACACTCCATCCTTATTACACTCCTTCTTATTACACTCCATCCTTATTACACTCCATCCTTATTACACTCCATCCTTATTGCACTCCTTCCTTCTTATTACACCCCGTAATATTACACTCCTTCCTTATTACACTCCTTCCTTCTTATTAAACTCCTTCCTTATTACACTCGTTCCTTCATATTAAACTCCTTCCTTATTACACTCCTTCTTATTACACTCCTTCTTATTACATTCCTTCTTATTACACTCCTTCCTTATTACACTCCTTCTTATTACTCTCCATCSTTATTACACTRCTTCCTTCTTATCACACTCCTTCCTTCTTATTAAACTCCTTCTTATTACACTCCTTCTTATTACACTCCTTCCTTATTACATTCCTTCTTATTACACTCCTTCCTTCTTATTTCAAGATCCTGAGATGTTGGACTTGTAATCTGTTCGCACTGTTTTATTCAACATTCCCTTATTCATTTGGAATCAAGAATCAGGCAAAAGTCGGGGATTGGACATATTTCCATATAGGTTATCGGAGGTCCGTAAACATTTAAACATCAGATCTTGACATATCTGACTGTTTTATATTCATCCCCAAATTTCACTGTTACCACCTGGCCTGTAACAAAGAAGCCTCACTATGCTTCCTCTTAGACAAACACGTAGCAAGCTTTACCAAAACGTCTGGAGCGATAGTGTGAATGACTGTTGTTGTCGAATGGTTTGTTTTACTATGCCATGTCCAGGAGTTCCTCTCAAGGTCTCCTCACACAGTCCAAATATTTTCACTCATGTTAATGCTGGGTCATATCCGCCTCTGTCCAACGACTTTTCCTGCACAAACCAACTCTGAACACACACACACACACACACACACACACACACACACACACACACACACACACACACACACACACACACACACACACACACACACACACACACACACACACACACACACACACACACACAACACACACCACACCACACCCAACACACACACACACACACACAATACATACGCGCGCCACAGTGCACAGCAGCAGCAGAGAG
>NC_036842.1:73952754-74007772 GCF_002910315.2 Salvelinus sp. IW2-2015 | reverse complement strand
CATTAGACTTCGTCCGTATTACACTCCTTCGTATTACCTCCTTCTTTCTTATTAAACTCCTTCCTTATTACACTTGTTCCTTCTTATTAAACTCCTTCTTTATTACACTCCTTCTTATTACACTCCTTCCTTATTACATTCTTTCTTTTACACTCCTCCTTCTTATTTCACTCCTTCCTTCTCATTACACTTCGTCCGTATTACACTCCTTCGTATTACACTCCTTCTTTCTTATTTAAACTCTTCCTTAATTACCACTTGTTTCCTTCTTATTAAACTCCTTCTTATTACACTCCTTCTTATTACACTCTCTTATTACCATTCACTTCTTATTACACTACGTGTAGTGTGTATATACCAGACCCCATGCTCAGAGGTCAGGCCGGGATCAGGGATGGCTACTACTCTTCTCCAGCAGTGTTCAGAAGCAGAGAGGACCCACTGTTCTACAGAGCCACCAGATACCAGGCCCGTTTACACAGGTGCACGTCATATGGCTCGGCACACATGTGCACTGTGTGATTTCTTAGTATTGTGTGTGTGTTTGTGTCCATCCGTCCGTGAGCCCATTCAGTATTTGGCGTGTTGTGAAACTCTGATACCATCAGTTCAGTAGCTCTGGGAGAGGTAGAAATGTATGGAGGTAGAGAGGACAGAAGGAGAGGGAGAGAGGAAAGGTAGATCTGAAGCACTCTGACTGAGAATCCAGGTCTGTTATGGTTGGCCAACAGAATGTTGTTGAACACTCATAGATTACATATATCTGGGCTGTCTAGTTCCTTAATTGGTACAGCCCAGCACCCTCACTTTCCCAGCATATTGAACGCACTGGGCAGACACACGTAAAAAAATATCACTTGCCCTCTGCCTGTATTGGTACAGCTCATCAACTTCTTATATAGCTCCCTGAACCCCGCCCCCATTTCCCTTCTTTCCCCTTTCCCTCTCTTCTTCCCTCCCATTGTCAGACACCAGAGATCATTTCTGAGCAGCTCACCTGGTCAGACATTCCATGAAGTTATGGAAGCTAGGTGGCCATCATGTTGGCTCAGAGCCCGTAATGTGCTTGGGCTCCCTGGACAGACTGTTTCCCTGTGTATAGTGCCAGTAATGTGAAACCCAGGCCTAGTCAGAGATGGTTCAGTGGAAGGCTGGGTTACACCACTCAAGTGATCTGTGGAAGTGACCGTCAAAGCTGCTGTATATTGTCATCCATCATACGGAGCACTCTGAAATATACTGATCTCTGTGTGTGTGAGTATGTGAGTGTGTGTGTGTGACAACGTGAAGTGCCCATCCAGCCTCCTGTGTATTGTCATTCATAATGCTAGGCCTGGTGACATGTGTATTAATGGGTGTAAAGTTTGGGTTCAGGAGAACAGAACGGAGGAGTGGATTTGAAAAGCACTATGACACGGTTGGCTTTACGACTGGGGAGACCTGAGGTCTTTCTCTCTCCTGACCTCTGCTTTGGTTGACCTTGTTTATGGAATGTTCCCATTCTGATTCGATTTGTGGAGCTAACATACTGACAAATGACCTTCAGAAGGGTTGGCATGACACCTGTCAATGGCTGTCATTACAACAACTTTCAACCCTCCACTCATGTATACCAGTTTATGACAAATGACATGCCATTGTCGTTCAGTGCAGAGCATATTATTAAAGTGGTATGGAACAGAAGAATGTGAAACTGGATCTGAGAGACAGCTGTATCTGAGGGATGTTGTGAATTACAAAGACCACTGTGAGAATGCTGTGTGTGTGTGTGTGAGTGTGTGTGGTGTGTGTGTGTGCTGTGTGTGTGTGTGTGTGTGTGTGTGTGTGTGTGTGTGTGTGTGTGGTGTGTGGTGTGTGTGTGTGTGTGTGTGTGTGTGTGTGTGTGTGTGTGTGTGTGTGTGTGTGGTGTGTGTGTGTGTGTGTGTGTGTAGATTGGTGGTGTTTTTAATTGAATCAGAGAGCTGCCATCCTGCTCCAGGACAAGACCACCATGAACGAGCTACAGGGGAAACAGGGGAAAGGTCCTGGCACTTTCTATCAGTCTCCATGTAGCCACAGTCCCTTTGAAGTGACATAGAGGCAATAAGACTCACCCCAAACCAGAGACACACTGATTGTCTGAGACTGAAGAACTCATGCAAACACACAAACACACACACACGCACACACACTCACCACACACACACCACACACACACACACACACAACACACACACACACACACACACACACACACAACACCACACACACACACACACACACACACACACACACACCACACACACACACACACACCAATAGCAGTGGTGGAAAAAGTACTCAATTGTCATACTTGAGTAAAAGAAAAGATATCTTAATAGAAAATGACTCAAGTAACAGTGAAAGTCACCCAGTAAAATACTACTTGAGTAAAAGACTAAAAGTATCTGGTTTTAAATGTACTTAAGTACAGTGGCTTGCGAAAGTTTTCACCCCCTTGGCATTTTTCCTATTTTGTTGCCTTACAACCTGGAATTAAAATGGAATTTTGGGGGTTTGTATCATTTAATTTACACAACATGCCTACGACTTTGAAGATGCTAAATATGTTTCATTGTGAAACAAACAAGAAATAACACCAAAAAAAAAGAAAACTTGAGCGTAAATAACTATTCACCCCCCAAAGTCAATGCTTTGTAGAGACAACTTTTGCAGCAATTACAGCTGCAAGTCTCTTGGGGCATGTCTTTATAAGCTTGGCAAATCTAGCCACTGGGATTTTGCCCATTCTTCAAGACAAAACTGCTCCAGCTCCTACAAGTTGGATGGGTTCTGCTGGTGTACAGCAATCTTTGAGTCATACCACAGATTCTCAATTGGATTGAGGTCTGGGCTTTGACAAGGCCATTCCAAGACATTTAAATGTTTTCCCTTGAACCACTTGAGTGTTACTTTAGCAATATGCTTTGGGTCATTGTCCTGCTGGAAGGTGAACCTCTGTCCCAGTCTCAAATCTCTGGAAGACTGAAACAGGTTTCCCTTAAGACATTTCCCTGTATTTAGGGCCATCCATCCTTCCTTCAGTTCTGACCAGTTTCCCAGTCCCTGCCGATGAAAAAAATCCCCACTGCATGATGCTGCCACCACCATGCTTCACTGTGGGGATTGTGTTCTCGGGGCGATAAGAGGTGTTGGGTTTGTACCAGACATAGCGTTTTCCTTGATGGCCAAAAAGCTCAATTTTAGTGTCATCTGACCAGAGTACCTTCTTCCATATGTTTGGGGAGTCTCCCACATGCCTTTTGGTGAACACCAAATGTGTTTGCTTATTTTTTTCTTTAAGCAATGGCTTTCTTCTGGCCACTCTTCCGTAACCCCAGCTCTGTGGAGTGTACGGCTTAAAGTGATCCTATGGACAGATACTCCAATCTCCGCTGTGGAGCTTTGCAGCTCCTTCAGGGTTATCTTTAATCTCTTGTTGCCTCTCTGATTAATGCCCTCCTTGCCTGCTCCGTGCCTGCTCCGTGAGTTTTGGTGGGCGGCCCTCTCTTGGCAGGTTGGTTGTGGTGCCATAATCTTTTCATTTTTTTATAATGGTGCTCCATGGGATGTTCAAAGTTCCTGATATTTTTTTATAACCCAACCCTGATCTGTACTTCTCCACAACTTCGTCCCTGACCTGTTTGGAGAGCTCCTTGGTCTTCATGGTGCCACTTACCTTGTGCTGTTGCAGACTCTGGGGCCTTTCAGAGTAGGTGGATATATACAGAGATCATGTGATCTTATTTAGGGCCTTCATAGCAAAGGGGGTGAATGCATATTCACTCACCACTTTTTCGTTTTTAATTTTTTATAATTRTTTGAAACAAGTTATTTTTAAAATTTCACTTCACCAATTTGGACTATTTTTGTGTATGTCAATTACATAAAATCCAAATAAAATTCCATTGAAATTACAGGTTGTAATGCAACAAAATATTTTGGAGGATAAATACTTTTGCAAGGCACTATGGTATACACCAAATTCCTTAAATTAAGCAAACCAGACGGACAGACACAGGCATATGCCAACACTCCGACATCATTTACAAACTCTGTATTTTTGTTTAGTGAGTCTGCTTGATCAGAGGCAGTAGGGATGACAACGCATTATATTGACAAATTGATTTTCAAGTGGGTTTTGGTATTTGCTCAGACATTGTGGATGGGGATGTTGGATGGGCATGTTCAAATGCAGTAATACAAATTGTATTTTTATTTTTTAAGCCTATCCCAAACCTTAACCCTTACCTTAACCATTAAGAGTTAATGCCTAACCTTAAGATTTCAGAGTTAATTCCTTCATTTAACCCTAACCTTAAGAAATGTGGACTTAATGCCTAAACTGAACCTTAAACTGAATTAGCCTATCCCAGACCTTAACTCTTACCTTAACCATTCGAATTTAACATGGATCAACATCTAATTTTGACGTGAGACTGTGAGAGCTTGTTGCACAATAGCCCCTTTACTGATATGTGTGCTATTGTAACCAGGATGCTCCTGCCTATCTGTCTGCTACAAATCACAGACATGCTCCCCATCAACACTGTCACGCCCTGGCCTTAGTATTCTTTGTTTTCTTAATTATTTTGGGTAGGTCAGGGTGTGACATGGGGAATGTATGTGGTTTTTGTAGTGTCTAGGGTGGTTGTAAGGTTTAGGGGGTTTATTAGAGTAGTTGGGTTTATGTTTAGTATAGTAGTCTAGCTGTGTTTATGGTTGAGTGTAGGTATCTAGGAAAGTCTATGGTTGCCTGAATTGGGTCTCAATTAGAGACAGCTGGTTATTGTTGTCTCTGATTGGGAGCCATATTTAAGGCAACCATAGGCTTTAGCTGMTMGTGGGGAATTGTCTATGTTGAACGTTTGTAGCCTGTGTGTGTGCACTACGTTTATAGCTTCACGGTTGTTTGTTGTTTTTGTATAGTTTGTAATAGTGTTTCGTTTCATGATCATCTTCGTAGTAAAATAAAAGAAGATGGCTTATTTTCCACATGCTGCGTTTTGGTCCGTCTCTCCTCCACACGATCGTGACAAACACGTTGATCATGTCAGCTGGTTCCTGTGTGGAGGAGCAGGAGTTGGGTTAGGGCTCAGTTCAGAATAATCATCAGCTGTACAGAATCCTCAGGCTCAGCTAAAACTGTGGCTCACCAGGACCAGACACCACAGGACACTGGATAGAGATGAATCACAGATAACTCTTACAACTGTTGTAGCTGCTGTGGTTATTGTAGTCTGCAATTACTCTTACGGACCTCTTTTTTCTTACCACTACATGGGTCGTTCCACAAAATGAGTCCCTTTTGCATCCCTTTGATATTTCAAGTAGAAAGTGTGCACCAATACTAGATTGTAAAAGCCTGTTATATTAAATTAAGTGCCCTTTAWTATAGACCACATGGACAATTCAATCAATGTTATGTTTTATATGAATAAATAAATGTCCCTCTGTGCCCTCTCTGTGACTTCTCTGAAGATTTCAACCCACTTAACTACAACATTTCTCCAAGTTTTCATCATTAATGTAAAGCCCTAGTTATTTTGGTGCTTTGACAAAGTCATTTCTAAAGATTATGATTTATTTCATGTGATTAGTGATTCATTTTAAGGTCGTTTTAATATGGTGAAACTATTATGTGAGCTGGTTTTGTGGTGGAAAACTGTGTGCGTCGAGCATAACACATCAACCCTGTGACCCATAGATAGACAGGCTAGAAATGTTTTAACAATTACATTTGTTTTGTTAACCTTGCATGCAATTGCCCCTCCCTGTGTCACACAGCAATCTTCCATTCCCTCTGTCACACGAGGATTTATGTCTGATTTAAGATGAAATCGTCAACCCTGTTACTTTATTTGCCACTTATTAGGCACTTACAATAGTCATTTTTGTATTTAACCTCTTGATATGGGAAAACATGTTATTATTAAGTTGAAGATGTGCACGTCATGACAGAATGTTAAAATAGAATGTTTTTTCCCCCCACAAAGTTACACTACCCAAAAAGTATTGATTTCAGGGAAAGACCCACATCACTGACTAACAGTTCTAAGCATCCGTGAGACCTCTAACGTAATTGGATCCTATATACCCACAAGTCTTCATTGTTGTTCCGAATAAACTATTCAACTAGGTTTGAGACAGGCGCCAGTGTCTGACCAGTTTATAGTAGAGTCTGGTAGGATGCATATGAGTGTGAGACTGTTGTGTTTTCTGTAAGTCTGTAAAACTCCAGGTATTGTTTTTCTCTGTATTTGTCTGGCAACTGGGGCTCTGATCAGTAATTAGTGGACAGACAGACACAGAAAACGACTCCAACAATTGTACCAAACATCGTCAAAACATTAACTCTGATTGTGTGAGTAGAGCTCTGAAAATAATCTGGTTTTCACTCACAATTATAGTAAAAGTGCTGTTTATGGCAAGTGGGAAACTGCTTGTCAAAATGGAAGACATTTTTGGGGACCTGCGTCATGTCCCCAAAAATACACATTTTTATGGCAGCTTAAGGTTCTGTTCTATTCTGTATCTGACATATGTATTTGTCTTGTGATTCAGCATTAGTTGGTAGCCACCAAAGACACAGTTTATCTTTAGCAAAACAATGTTTTACAGACAGAAGTTAAAAACAAGATGGAGCTCAGACTCCTTTGTCTTTTCAACTGTAGCTCAAACTGCACAGTCTTTGTTCAACTAAGTGAATATTTTATCATAAGAATTTAATTATTTCTGACAATAGATAACTTTTTTTTGACAYTACCATACTTCGACAGCCTAGTTTTGCACTAACACAGCAGTCTGAAACTCCTGGTTTGCAGGCCACATCTGCAAGTCTCTTTATGATGGCTTGCTAAGTGTTCTATAATTTGTATTGGAATCCTGCTGAAGTTATGATGTCCAATTATACCCTCAATGCAAATTCCACTCTCAAATGTTCCAAGCCCTCTTCATATCGTGTGAGCCGTTTCCAGAGCATTGTCAGCCATTGCGAACATGGAGGAGATCTTGTTAATTTTGGATCAAATTCGTTAAAATTACTAAATGACATTCACAGAATTTAAAAACTARAGCAATGCGCTTGTGAGAAAAATGTGAGAAAATTTGAAAACGAGTATTTCAACATATTATAACCACTGCAAAGCTGATGCTAGCTAGGTAGCCTCTTCCATAGACTTGACTGGTTAGCTAGCTTACATCAGAGCCTTCTGGCTAATATCATAGACTGGATCTAACATTGCTTTTCAGAGAAATAGGTCTATGTATTTTACAAAATGATTGTTCGCTAAGGTGCATATTTGGTTGGCTTTGCTGTATAGCAAGCTGAGAGCTCATTGCTCAAGTTGAACCAATGTTTTGAAAATCTAAAGTTATCCTAAGTAGTGTTATTTCTCTGCACCGTTTCATTTGTCATTGATAGGCTCTATATTTACCTGATTATTCCATGACATTGTCCATGTCTTTTACAGCTCTCCATTTATACATCCGTAAACTGATTAGTCATTCATTCTCCCTTCCTCCGATGTATTCCATACTGTTCACTACTTTACCAGACAGTAGCAAACAACTAATAGAAACAGTGCTACTTTTTAAAATGGGTAGTAGACATTTACAGATCATAGTCTAGGCCAAAACTAATGAGAATGTTTCAGCGTTTACAAAGTAACAAAACATAATTTTTGCAAACATTTTGAAAGGCAACATAAAAGAATCCAAGTGACTTGTGACTGAATATGTATTAAAAAAAAWWAAAAAAATACATTATATTACTCATCTCCTAAATTATTCACATCTATAAAAAAAAGTTAAAAACAAAATGAACAAAATGGATCCTGTATTTATTTTAGAAGATTCAACAGTTGTTCATGAAGCAAAGATTGGACGACTTGGTGAAGGTTTGGTAGAGAGAAACTGTCTAATTTCCTACCCCTCCTTCATCCGTGGTGCTCGTTCAACACAACATTTGGAGAGTATCAACAGTCATGAACATGTCATTCTGAACAGTTGTTGTTCTTCCTAATTGAGCCAATTTAAACTAATGTTAGTCATCAGTCTGTGTTGGTAATCCGTGTTTAAAAAAAATGTAAGTGTTGCTCTCCGCTTTCTGGAGGATCAAGTTTTGAAGTCAGTGGAATTAGAGTATGATAGCTAAAGAGATGGAGAAAACACCTGTCTCCAGATTACAACTAAGGGCAARCGTGGTATGGCATTCCTGACAGGTTGACGTGTCCGTCATGCATGATGACGTATACAAGTAATATTGTCTAGCGTTAGCTAGCTATATTTTCAGATATTACACGTTTCTAATTTTGACAGAAAGTGGTTTCATTTCAAGCTAAAGTGTACTGTTAACTAGCTAGCTAACGTTAGCTGGCTGGCTCCCTAGCTGGCGTTATTATTCATTTCCTAGAGCCGTTTGCTTTTGTAGTTAGAGCCTAATGTTAGCTAGCTAACACTGAACCTGGTTGGTTAGCTCCCAGCACTGTGGCATTGTTGGCACTGTTCATTGTTGTTTAACTAGCTATCATTAGCTGGCCGGCCAAATTCAACACCTGTTGAATATTGCCGGTGTCAGTAAACGTCTGCAAAAAAGCGTAATGAAATTGTTGCCAGCAGAGCTGGTTAGGCTGTTTTTATGTTATCCAGAGGTAAACAAATCATCAGCCAGAGCGTCAAGTGTGCACTCTAAACGCTCCGAGAGCGAAACAAGATGGGTGGGGCTAAAGCTTAAGAGGGTGTGAACGATGCTGAATGGGTGCAGACAAAGAAGACCTCTTCACTAGATATCAAAACATTCAAAGGCTATTTTCTCAAAAGTGTGTTTACAAGTTTATCAACTTTCAAAGCAGAATTACTTTTCCATTGTTCCTCAAATGCAGTGTATGATATACCCTTTTGTAGCTCTACTTTTATCCAATGTAAAAAACACAATTTCAAATTTTGCTACGTAAGACCGAATCCAGGTGGTGAGTCACAAATGACAAGTACCTAGACCTTTTGCTCTGTTACACAACTTAATAGTAACCATAAGTTACAGGCTAGCTGGACATCTCTTATGCTAGCTAGCTAACCAGTCATGTTATTTAAATGAAAAATAAGCTAGTTAGCTAGTGTCAGTTTTGCAGCGGTAATGCAAATGTCTTGCTGTAGCTTACAAATTATGCAAATGTCATTTAATAATTTCAACAAATTTGATCCATATTTAGCGACATCTCCTCCCTCCCTGAGTTAGCGCAACATCGCGATGGGCTGGAAGTCAAACCGAAGTCAAACGGAAATGAAACCCATATGAAGAGGAATGGAATGTGGGAGGTGTTAGAATGCATTAAGTGTCTTGGAACTTTTGATCAAATCAAATCAAATCAAATTGTATTTGTCACATGCGCCGAATACGACAAGTGTAGACCTTACCGTGAAATGCTTACTTAGAAGCTCTTAACCGACAGTACAGTTCAAGAAGAGTTAGTAAAATATTTACCAAATAAACTAAAGTAAAAAAATTCTAAAAAGTAACACAATAAAATAACATTTTTTTTTATTTATCCATTATTTTACCAGGTAAGTTGACTGAGAACACGTTCTCATTTGCAGCAACGACCTGGGGAATAGTTACAGGGGAGAGGAAGGGGATGAATGAGCCAATTGTAAACTAGGGATTATTAGGTGACCATGATGGTTGAGGGCCAGATTGGGAATTTAGCCAGGACACCAGGGTTAACACCCCTACTCTTACGACAAGTGCCATGGGKTCTTTAATGACCTCAGAGAGTCAGGACACCCGTTTAACGTCCCATCCGAAAGACAGCACCCTACACAGAGCAGTGTCCCCAATCACTGCCTTGGGGCATTGGGATCTTTGTTTAGACCAGAGGAAAGAGTGCCTCCTACTGGCCCTCCAACACCACTTCCAGCAGCATCTGGTCTCCCATCCAGGGACTGACCAGGACCAACCCTGCTTAGCTTCAGAAGCAAGCCAGCAGTGGTATGCAGGGTGGTATGCTGCTGGCATACAATAACGAGGCAACCTGTAACAAAGCATGCTGGGAAATATGATAATGAGAGAGTCTCTGAGAGAGTTAACGGATGTTGATTCCACTGTGATTCAAATAACACTTCATTTATTCACTACAGGTGGCATCAATTTCAATCCCACTGGTGTTAACCCCACTAGAATCAACACTCATATATAACATTCAGAACAATTTCTACCTCAACACCGAGATTTTAACAGCCGCAAATATGCTGTGTTCGTCTCTCTCATTCTCTTACCCATCTGGTTGGTAGCATGGAATGACAGTGAAGTAAAGCAGATCATTTGGAAGTGGGAATTGAGGTAATGAACCCAGACCAAACCATAGTCCAGCCCTAGAGGTTTACTGCCAACACTTATACACTGCTACTGCCAAGGTTAAAACACAACATCAGTGTTAGTGCTAACACTCAAACAGGTTCCTCTCCTCTACTAGTGATGTTCTGACACATTGAGCATACTGCCAACTCAGGGGGTTCAAAATAACAGAGTACACACCCAGACTATTTAGAGAGCATGAGGATTGCTCCGAGGCATTACTCATGATCAAGTCAATCCACAAGTCTGCAGAATTAGATTTTTCAGTAAATCACTTCAACTGTGTCAGTATTGACTCAATGAGACAGGGCAGCGACACAACCCTACCAGCCTTTGATGAGAGACAGAAAGAGAAAGAAAGAATGAACGAAAGAAAGAAAGAAAGTACCATTGCCACATGCAAGGTTTATTTCAAATAATGGTATTGTAGTTGTTGTAATGTGATAAATGTTCTGAGGGGTTGTTCTCCTGGTGTAAACGGCAGACATGTTGAGGTTCAAGGGGAGGGTGTGAGAGTGGGCAGTAGGCCCCTCTAACTTTACTAAACTTTGCCTTCAAGTGACCCTTGTCACTATGCATATGGTCTATGCATGGAATCTGAAGTCAACTGTAACTGGCATCTGCATGTGTAGTACCCACCAATGGCTATATGAATATAGATGAAGACCTCTGGGTCAATAGGTTGTCAATAAACACACATGGGAGTATATATCACAGAGAATGGAATCTTCTCTTTTTGCTTTTGGAATTTTCCATTGACCCACTGTATAAACATCACCCATGTCACAAGCCGCGACCCAAAACTAACCAGCTGAGAACCACCAGTGGTTCCCATCCCTCCGTGTGTGTGTGCGTGTGTTTATTCTCTTCAGTAAAGCGCTATTCTCCCAGTGAGAGCTAACCCAGCGTCTCCCCATGGCAGAATGTGAAAATGACTGTAGCTTTCCACCACTTCACCTCCACTAAACCAGGCAATAAGAGAGAGAGAGACTGATCCCTCCATCCCCCCAGTCCCCGTCAAAGAGAGGAGTGTTGAATCAGTGGTGCGGTTACCAAAGTGACATGATTATTTTACATTTCTACTCTTATTCATATTGCCAATTGGTCATTGATTTAGTGATTTCTTAATGAAGTTACTTCTTAATCAACAGTAAAGGGGAAGTGTATTTCTCCATGTGTCTGTCTCTCATTCTGTCCCTCCTATCAGTTCTTTGTGAGTGTTGTGGTGTCCCCTGGAGGTGAGGGATGGGAGGACAGGTCTATCCAATCAGACTGATGACGTCAGTCAACTGATTCATGATGACAAAGGTCTGCTCTGCCAGAGGGGGGCAGTCACGTACCACAAGACAGACAGTGATGTTCCAATGCAAAGGCATGTCAGCTATGTCAAACAACCATATCATCAACCTGCAGAGATTTCTGTTTGTTGAATTTCAGCATAGGACGAGATGATTAATCATCAAGCATCAATTATACTTTTCAGTGCTAATTTATAATACTTATCTAATCCTGATGGTTATGGGCTGTGTGCTCTTAACTAAATGTATAAAAGCAACTACATTTGGGCACCAAGAGGTCTATAGCTTTAGCGCATGGAAGATCATTGTGTTTTGAATTAAATGTATAACTCTATAAATACGGTTTATTTCCAATTTCCAATACTGCAATTGTATTACAACTATTGTATCACCCTTGACAACCAGATCTCTCATCTCATGGAGTTGATATMTTATATAGATTAATGTGCCCAAGTCCACCATGGGCTTCAGTCATATGACATAGTAACATTGTGGCAGTGTAGAGTAACAATCTCAGATATCACAAATAACACATGACAATAAGAACAGGCTTTAGGAAGATATTTTTATTAGAACAGTAGAATACATCATCATCATTATCGTCGTCATCATCATCATCATCATCATACCAAACACAGTCTATACAGCAGCAGCAGTTTACACCCTCATTTACACTCAGCAGCCCTGCCAGTGGTTGAAGTGGGATGGAGATGAATGGTACAGAGAATCAGCACCTTTTATACTGTAGAATACCGGCTCTAGAARAGGACCTGGTATGGCACTTTAAGAACTGACTCCTATACAGAGACAGACCAACTGTACTGCTTCACTATGTGAGCCCACTAGCACCTGTTGTAAGAGGTCTGGACTCTGTAGGCAGTACGTCACTGGTTCAAACCCTGCTTAGGCTGTTCCACCTGGATCTCTACATCCACACGGATACAGATAATGGGGAGATCATGTATAATCTTGCTACCTGACCATGTGTACTGATCCACGTTGCATTGTTGTGTTTGATAAGAATTACATTGTAATATACTTTATATTTACTGTAGCTATGTGTGATTGACAGATCTGTATAGATGTTTGCATCCAAAGTGATTTCCAGCCCAGATAAACAAGAGTATCTCTGAGTGCCAGTGGAATACACCAGAGTACTTCATTTATGCCGTACTTCCAGTAACTCGTTCTGTGCGTCTTTACACCTCAGTAACAGGTAAATGTGTGTTGCCTCTAAGCTAAGAGCAGACCATCACAAACAACATTAAACAATGCATCGTTATAGAAACAAAAGTACACTAGAATGGCATTCACATGCAATTAGTATACATTGTCATACTGTTGGACCATGGGATTGACTCTTCAATGTTTATGTTGTGTTCACAGGTGTGTACATTCCAGGTTCTCTGTCTGTCTCTGTATGTCTCTCTGTGTTGAGATATTACAAAAGGAAACATCTCCTGACGTACATAAAAAACACATGTCAGAAAAAAACATCTCCTGATGTACATACTATCAGAGTAATGTAGTGATTCAAGGAAAGATACATAGAAGAACAGATATACTCCTGGACAATAACAAAATACATGTATGTATTGCTGGAAGAGTAAGATATGCTTGAAAGTAAATTTGCAGGCTGACATGGGCAAACAGACATAGACAGATGGTACAGTAGTGGTATGTTAAATATTGTAATAGAAGCCTGCATGTTCCATACAACACCAGTGGTGTTTTTTTTAAGAGTGGAAAGTATTTGCTCTGTTAGTTGGTCCTGTTTGCCAGCATGTACATGTTACATGTAGGTGTTATCATAAAGTAACAGTTAGAGGCATATAATGACATGTTACACAATGTTTTCTCAAATAGATCATATAATTTTTCACAGTGTACATATACTGTATATCAATATATATGTACAGTACCTTCAGAAAGTATTCATACCCTTTGACTTTTTCCACATTTTGTTGTGTTACATCCTGAATTTAAAATAGATTACAATTTAGATTGTGTGTCAGTGGACTACACACAGTACCACATAATATCAAAGTGGAATTATGTTTTTAGACATTTTTACAAATTATTTTTGAATGACTACCTCATCTCTGTACCCCACACATACAGATAATTGTAAGGTCCCTCAGCCGAGCAGTGAATTTCAAACACAGATTCAACCACAAAGACTAGGGAGGTTTTCTATTGGTAGAAGGATAAAAAAACAGACATTGAATGTCCCTTTGAGCATGGTGAAGTTATTAATTACACTTTGGATGGTGTATCAATACACCCAGCCACTGAGAAGATATAGGAGTCCTTCCTAACTCAGTTGCCAGAGAGGAAGGAAACTGCTCAATGATTTCACCATGAGGCTAATTGTGACTTTTAAATCGAAAAGAAGGAAGCCTGCACAGAATAAAAATATTCCAAAACATGCATCCTGTTTGCAATAAGGCACTAAAGTAAAACTGCAAAAAATGTGGCAAAGAAATTAACTTTATGTCCGGAATACCAAGCATTATGTTTGTGGCAAATCCAACAACACATCACTGAGTACCACTCTTGATATTTTCAAGCATGGTGGTGGCTGCATCATGTTATGTGTATGCTTGTCATCGGCAAAGACTAGGGATTTTTTTTAGGATTAAAGAAAAGGAATAGAGCTAGGCACAGGCAAAATCCTAGATGAAAACCTGATTCAGTCCACTTTCCAACAGACACTTAGAAACAAATTCACCTTTCAGTAGGACAATAACCTAAAACACATATACACTGAGTGTCAACATATTAAGAACACCTGCTCTTTCCATAGACTGACCAGGTGAATCCAGGTGAAAGCTATGATCCCTTATTGATGTCACTTGTTAAACTCACTTCAATCAGCATAGATGAAGGAGAAGAGACAGGTTAAAGAAGGATATTTAAGCCTTGAGACAATTGAGTCATGGATTGTATAGGTGTGCCATTCAGAGGGTGAATGGGCAAGATAAAAAATGTAAGTGTCTTTCAACAGGGTATGGTAGTAGGTGCTAGGTGCACCGGCTTTTGTAAAGAACTGCAATGCTGCTTGGTTTTTCACGCTGAACAGTTTCCCGTGTGATTCAAGAATGATCCACTTCCCAACGGACATCCGGCCAACTTGACACAACCATGGGAAGCATTGTAGTCTACATGGGCCTGTATTCCTGTGGAACTTTGGGGAATGTAGAGTCCATACCCCAATGAATTGAGTCTGTTCCTGACAATGGCTGTCTAGCAATGATCAACAACCATCTTGACAGAGCTTGAATAATAAATAAAAAAATAATGTGCAAATATTGTACAATCCAGGTGTGCAAAGCTCTTAGAGACTTACCCAGAAAGACTTAAAGTGGTAATCGCTGATAAAGGTAATTCTAATATGTATTGACTCATGGGTATTTATGTATTTAATTTTCAATAAAATCACAAGAAATTAAAAATACATGTTTTCACTTTGTCATTACGGGGTATTGTGTGTAGATGGGTGAAAAAATATTTATTTAATCCATTTTCAAATAAGGCTATAACACAACAAAATGTGGAGTATGTCAAGGAGCATGAATACTGAAGGCACTGTATGTGGTGAAAACAAGTTTTGCATGCAAATTGATTCAATCAAACAAGGTGACATAGTTGATGCAGAGACATGTTAAAGTTTTAGTTAAAATGGGATGCAGTGGTTGGACTGAAACATAAAATAAAGAAAATAAAGTCAACTTCAACTATGCAACAAATACTTATACAGGGCTCTGAGCAAATCAAAAAGATACACGTTTAAATAAAACATTAAAACATTTGTGTCTTGGAAGAGCTTATCTATACACTTAACACAGTAACTTTCAGAATCATGTTGGATACTTTATTTACCTACTGCTTTCGGAAAAACAAAATCACCTTCTGTTAAATACATTTGTTTATGGGGAAACAACATCATGTAACAAGATAACCGCAAACCATTCCCTTTAGTACGAGGATGTGTCAAAGCATATTTACATGTCTGATTTAAGTTAGAATAACATAATTAGTTATAAATCCATGGCTACTCTGATGTATCTTGCAGTCATCCTCCTCTCTCCTTAGGACTCTTCATTTCTCATAGAATCCAATCAACATCAAACTGTTGTGCTTTACATGACCTGTATGTAGTTATGTCCTTGTGATACACACGAGGTCCATCATTGCTCCGTCATTTCATCAAACACTATCATCCCTTGTTCCAAGATAGTGGTTGATAGGAGAAGCTACCTACTATATCTGGGTGYACAACAATGGCGAGACACGACTAACAAACAAAGCTACACTACAGTGGAGACAGAGCCATGTTTTCAATAAGTTATTCTGCAGTACGTGGAGTCCAGTCCACATGTTGGCTAACACTGTCCCTCCATGGTGCTGGGGCTACAGAGGCCAGCTGAGATTATAGAATAGTACTGTATCATCTGGTGTCCTGTATCATCCTTTGTCTCTGTGCCGTGTCACTGTAATCATGGGTGGCCACGCAGCCTACACGCACAGACCAGGGCTAGATATTGCCTTTGTTTCCAGTTGAGATTCTCTGTACAAAGTCAGTGTGGAACAAGTCTTTATCTCTGTAAGGAGAGATGAGGCAGGGGAGGAGGTTCAGGGGGGATCTGAGAATGAGGACAGTGTACATGGATTAGGGGTTGGGGGGGTCATGGGATTTAGGTGCGAGGTCAGACGCTGCGGGGGGCTCTCTCCAGTTCGTGGGTCCGACGGTTGCGGCCCTTCTGCCTCTCTTGCAGGTGTTTCCACTTGGCCGCAAGCCCATGGGCATTCACGTGGGTGTGAGCGTGCACGAGGCCCTGCTGCTGCTGCTGCTGCTGCTGGTGTAGCTGGACCTGTTGGGATAGGTGTGCTTTCTGCCTCCTCTGCTTCTTTTCCCTCTTCCACACCTGCTCACAGAACTCATCCACGCTGTTCAGGGTCGGGTGGTTCACTAATGACAGGAAGTCACGGTACCATAGCTTTTGATTGGGCGATTCCCGGGCTGGGGGCGTGTCCAAGGAGGTTGTGTGTGTGGCAGCGGTGTGTGTGGCGGTTTCGTCATCACGGTGAATGAGATCGTCGAGGCGTTCAGTGTCGATGACTTCCAGGGTGACCTTTAGGAGCGTCTGCATGAAGCCGTGTTCTACAGCCTGGCACACATAAGTCCCAGAATCCTTTTTGTTCAATGTGCGGATCAGCAGGCCCTGCTCCGTACGGACAAAACGATCCTCTGCTTTGACCTGCGCAGAGAGGAGTAATAGAATGTTTGCTTCACTTGACTTAACTTTATCTGACATACTAAGATAAACAACACCACATTTGAGATCCATATGTTAAATATTCTTTGTAGATCTGCAGCTCAGACACAGTACCTAGTATCTTTAATACAGTATGCAGTCATTTATGTAATGTACTGAATAGTGTACCAGTCATTTGATGGACATCATGATTGAAATGCTGTGTTATGTGTAAGGACTAGTGTACGGTCGTTTCATACGTCTTGTCTCCTGTCGTCGTTGATTTGTTGGTACTGCCAGTAGGTGAGTGCTCTCTGGGACTTGGGGCTACACTCCAGAAACGTACTGCTGTTCTCCACTGCATACACTGTCTTATCCAGCACCGTGGGCTGCCCATTCAGGTTATCTACAGGGACACACACACAGATCATACTTTGAACACAACGTGAACTCAGCACCATTATAATGTGAAGGGAAGAGAGGAATCTTCCATGAGGAGGTTTATTTGTGAATACATACCATGATGCTGCAGGTCTGAACACTGGGTTAAAGGGTCTCCATTCCTGATGTCCTGTCTCCTTGTCCTCCTGCAAAAACACACGTCAACAGTCAGTTTGCGATTATGCACGTGCATGTGTGTCGTTTTGGATGTGCTGTACTTGTGGTTGTGAGCCAGCCAGGCAGATAACACCAGTGAGCTTCATACCACTGTAGACCGGCTTAGTTCTAATTACAGGGTGGCTGAGGAATCCAATCAATCAGTCACTCATAGCTATTTTACACAGCCTGACTAACACAGTTACTCTCAGCCAAGGATACAGAGGGGATGGATTCGAAACACACACATGTATTGTACACAATGACTGAATAAACAATGGAATATCCAGAGTGAGAAACAGAACAGAGATTTTTTCATTGAGAAAGAACAAGTGTCTTCTCTCACATATCTTGCCTTCCCCACAGGGCTGTTCTCTCTGAGAGTATCAGAGAATTCAGTCTAAAATATGTAGAAATATGAGACCTTCAGGCTAAAGCTCAAATCAATAACCCAATGGAGACTTTATGCGTGGGTGGGAGGCCACACCACACACACACAACACACCACACAACCACACACACACACACACACACACATCGCACACACACACCACACACACACACACACACACACACACCACACACACACACACACACACACACACAACACACACACACACACAACACACACACACACACACACACACACACACACACACACGCGCACACACACACACACACACACACACACCACAACACCGCACCCCCTCCCATGAACAGCTAGAATTCTTAACACTTTATTTCACCCTGCATTCACCCAGACAGTCTGCCTGCAGATATGACTAACATTAGTTCTCATTGCCAGTAAACACAGCTCAGGGTATGTTTCTGTGTCTCAGGAGAAATGTGACCTGGCTACCTTCAGGGCTAACAGATTGATTTTCTGTACAATGTACTCATTATTTAAAGTCTTTGAATGGATAAATAGTGCTTGAATGTTCACTATGCGCTATGTGTGTGTGTGTGGTGGTGTGTGTGGTGTGTGTGTGTGTGTGTGTGTGTGTGTGTGTGTGTGTGTGTGTGTGTGTGTGTGTGTGTGTGTGTGTGTGTGTGTGTGTGTGTGTGTGTGTGTGTGTGTGTGTGTGTGTGTGTTACCTCTTGGCCATGGGAAAGAGTATCGTGAGCACTCGGTCCCATCCCAGGCACAGTAAGGGTCTCTAGCCAGACAGCACTCAGCACAGGCCTTCCCGTACACCTCACAGCGATGCAAAGGCATCTGGGATATGCCCAGCTCTGAGCCTAGGTACAACTGTTGCTGTGGAAACAGAACAGGAAACATTCTAAATACGTGATACCATATGTTTTGCAATATGCATTATGTACCAGTGCCTGGTACAGTACAGTAAAAGAAGGCCTCATATTATTACAGGTGAAGGTTTCTACAGCACAGTAGTTCTACCATTGTCTTCTTCCCCTGGTATTATCAGAGATCTTTTGGTTGACATCCGTCTTAGACAGTCAGCATCATTTTAACATCTTCTAACAAGTGTTTATTTTGTCCTTATACAGTCCTCAGGCTGGGTGTTACCCACGACGTTGACAGGTCACATCAAGTCGGTACTAAGAATACAATTCATTTTTATAAAAAGCATAGATACAATTGAGTTAAATTCTTCTTCTATAGTAGTGTCCCTCTCTTTTGCAGCTCAGTGTGTACAGTAAGTGGGGGTGTTAAACACTTGTTTGTGTTGATGAAAGCTGACTACTAGTGGGATACACTCACCTAGAAGCACCACTACTTCATTACATATGAATGTAGCTGACTCTGCCTGTCAGAAATATGACGTATCTCTGTTTAGAGAGTGGATCTGTATTACATGGGCTGTGTTAGGTGTCTCTAGCTTCAATAAGGCCATGATTCTATAATGTAGGACTGCCTAGTACACCCATTCCTTTTCCTGTTCTCTTCATGTCATGAGGAATATGATCAGCGTTGGTTACCTGCTTTGTGGAGAGTTCCATCGCTGTAATAGCAGTTGGCTCCTAGGACAAAATACACGAGAAATGTCCCAAATGTTACAAASCCATATTTTGATAAAGTAATAATTGTGATGTTGTTTTAGCTGTATGACTTTAACATAAACATGATCTGATAGCAGTAGGAGTGACCTACCCTGAACACAGTCATCTCCTCCAGTAGAACCTCTTCCAGGTCATGCCAGGACCCTCTGGGGATGGACACCACCTTCAGCACTTTACCCATATCTACAACGCAGAAACAACATACACACATTCTTAGTGTGTGTGTGCACATGTGTGCGTGTGTGTGCATGTTTGTGTGTGTGTTTGTGTGTGTACCTGTGCCTATGAACATGACGTCATACTGTCCATCCTCAGCCTCCACTTTGTCCACCACTATCTGTGTGAACTGGTAGTCCGTGTCCGTCTTGACTATGATTGGTCGGTTGTTGATGGGATAGACGGGGTTAAACATCGCTGGGTGTCCTCTCGCAAATGTTATGACATCATCAGGCAAGTCCTTTGTTGAATCAAATCCTCCGAATGTTTTGCTGGGGCACTGTGGATTAAAAAACATCCATGACTATGTGGATCCTTACCTTCATGTCTTCCACTAGTTTACAATACAAAATGTTATAACGGTGGTATGGATGCGGGAAACATGCCAACTAATGCACTTGTTTGAAATGATGATCTCCTTCACTTGCGCATCGTCATGCAAATTGTTTTACAATTTTTAAATTTACTTAAATTGCTGTTTAGCACTTGTTCCTTTACAAAGTTAAATTAACACCAGTTCAATACTCTGATTTATTGTGATTCACATTAAAAAAAAAATCTAATATATAAATATATATGCAAACGTAGAGAAAATTAGAAAGGGGGCAAATAAGTTCACGGTACTGTACATACAGCATTCAGGTGGTGAGTCCAGTTACACTTTATGTAAAGTGTGTTCCTCCCCTCCCCCACCCAAAGACCCCATCATGCCCTCACCGTGCCAGGTCGTGGGTATGGTACCCGTCCGGGGAAGGGAACCCACTGGTAGTTAGGGCCGTCCCTGTGGGCATAGGGACCTAGAAACACCCTTCTGATGTCTGCCATGCTGTACAGACACACTGCTGAGCCCTTGAAGATGTTACTGAAGAGAGAGGAGAGAGAGAGAGAGAGGAGAGAGAGAGAGAGAGAGAGAGAGAGAGAGAAGAGAGAGAGAGAGAGAAGAGAGAGAGAGAGAGAAGAAGAGAGAGAGAGAGAGAGAGAGAGAGAGAGAGAGAGAGAGAGAGAGAGAGAGAGAGAGAGAGAGAGAGATTAATAAATTAGAGATACAAATCTACTACAAAAATCTTCTGCAGGATCCATACTTCTCCAATGGGAGTGTAGACAGGTGGCTGACCGAAGTAAGTACCTGGATGTAGTGAACACTGCATAGATGGTGGGGTTCTTAGGATCCTTAGCGCTCATCAGAAACACATCCTCTGAGAACAAAAYCAACCAAAAGAAGAGTTAGTGTCGGGAATAAACCGAATACAGTAGACTGGTATACATGTGATATTTGTTTGCCCAAAACACACTCTCACACAGTACAGCCCCCTTTTCCAGCCACACAGACACACATAACATGCAACACAAAGGCTGATGTAAACACTCACGTAGTTCGTCAAAGTGTGTGTCTATGCCATTGAGTCCAGGTACAGAACACACCAGTCTGGCCTTCAGGAAAGTAGTCCACTTATTCACCAAACTCCTGTGGCCTCCAAAGTCATTCTGATAGAGGAAACACACCAGAGTCCAAACATTTACTACATCCCCCACAAAACAATACTGCAATACAGTAACTGCATTTTGTGTTATTAACTTTGATTGACACCTGAAAAGACAACAATGGCTTAATGCAGCTGTCTTACAGATTCTCATAATACGTTATCAATTGTTTTTTAAAATTGTTTTTCTGCACACATCGACAGAATACAGGCTCCCAGTGATTTTTGACGGTCTATTAAGACTGACGCCCCAAATATGCTCAGCCTAAATTTATATGGCATTATYAATAATGAATGTATTGTGTTGAAAGAAAAGCATATACCTCACATACAGAGAGATCAGGCTGGGAGGGTGTGTGCGTGTCTGTGTCTGTGTGTGTAATTGTGTGTGTTGGGCAGGCTAAAGGGTGACAGAGGAGACACCAGTCTCTGCCAATACCAGCCATCATCCTACACTCAGAAAAAAAGGTGCAATCTAGAAGATGTTGGCTGTCCCCATAGGATAACCCTTTGAATAACCATTTTTCTACAGAGGGTTCTACATGGAACCCAAAAGGGTTGCKCCTGGAAACAATAAGGGTTCTCCTACGGGGACAGCTGAATAACCCTTTTGTAACAGTACCACCATTGCTATTTACTCTCTCTCTCTCTCTCTCTCTCTCTCTCTGGCTCAAGTGACATTTTTAAACCACCTCTCTCTCTCTCTCTCTCTCTCTCTCTCAGGTTTTCCTCAGTAAGAGAACCACACCAAGCACAACAAACCTAAATATAACCTGAGAGGAGAGAGATAACTGGTTAGGAAAGCATCCATTATGGAAATCACTGTTATTCATCAACTCTGTTTGAGATAGAGGGAGCTGTTTAAGTCTGAGGTGTCTGAATGTGTTTGTGTTCTGAATGTGTACAGTACCTTGCAGAGCTGTCCGATGCGTGCTTGAGTAGCCTTCCCTGCGTGTTCCCCATCCATAGCGTTCTCTCTGAAGAACAGGTAGATCTTGTCGTCCTCGGGGTTGTCACTCTCTGGGATCAGATGGACACTCACAAACCTGGGATCTACACAAAAATATATCATATTTAAGAAATTATGAAATGGGAATCAGAAACTTCTTCCCCAGTAAAACGCTAAACATAGTGGGCCAATTGCAACCATCGAAAGCCACCAGATTATCATCAGCTGATTTACTGTTATTAAACCATCAATACATGCTAACATCACCCYCACAGCTGGTCTCAATTGCAACCAACATTTGGCAGCAATTTACCGTTCCCTGACGTGGATGTCAAGGTTATCTTTTAGTCTTGATTGCAGCCAATATTTTTCAAGACCATTTCGCCCTCTGGTTGGTGTTACAGTATCATCGGAACAATTTAGTCCTACTTTATGAGCAGACTAAGGGCGATTTATCTATTTGACATGGAAAATCTATTGTGGCAATTTATCCGACATGTTGTATGAATGGAATACTACTGTTGATAGTGTAGTCAATTCTTATTATTTTATTCGTTTCCAGTTCCGATGGTGAATTGGTCTCTAAGTGTCTGTTGAAAAGCAGKCTGAACCAGGTTTTCCTCTAGGATTTTTCCTGTGCTTAGCTCTATTCCATTTATCCTAAAACACTCCTGAGTCATTGCTGATGACAAGCATACCCATAACATGGTGCAGCCACCACCATGCWTGAAAATATGAAGAGTGGTACTCAGTAATACGTTGTGTTGGACTTGCCCCAAAAATAACGCTTTGTATTCAGGACGTAAAGTACATTTATTTGCCACGTTTTTTGCAGTTTTAKTTTAGTGCCTTATTGCAAACAGGATGCATGTTTTGGAATATTTTTATTCTGTACAGGCTTCCTTCTTTTCACTCTAATCATTTAGGTTAGTATTGTGGAGTAACTACAATGTTGTTGATCCATCCTCAGTTTTCTCCTATRACAGCCATTAAACTGTAACTGTTTTAAAGTCACCATTGGCCTCATGGTGAAATCACTGAACAGTTTCCTTCCTCTCTGGCAACTGAATTAGGAAGGACGCCTGTGTCTTTGTTGTAACTTCACCATGCTCAAAGGGATATTCAATGGCTTTTTTTTCATCTACCAATAGGTGCCCTTCTTTGAGAGGCATTGGAAAACCTCACTAGTCTTTGTGGTTGAATCTGTCTTTGAAATTCACTGCTCAACTGAGGGACCTTACAGATAGTTGTATGTGTGGGGTARAGAGATGAGGTAGTCATTAAAAAAGAATGTTTAACACTATTATTGTGTCACACCCTGGTCTGTTTCACCTGTCTTGTCTCCACCCCCTAGCAGGTGTCTCCCATTTGTCCCCATTATCTCCTGTGTATTTATACTTGCGTTTTCTGTTTGTCTGTGCCAGTTTGTTTTGCCTTGTCAGSTCTTACCAGCGTGTTTCCCGTTTCTCCTGCTCTCACGTTTGTTTTTCTACTCTTCCCAGATCTGACCTWTCTGCCTGTCTTGACCCTGAACCTGCCTGCCGTTGTGTCCCTGTTTCCCTGTGTCTTGGATTACGAACTCTGTCTGCCCTCGACCTGCCCTTTACATGCCCCTTGGTAAAATAAATAGTATCGAACTATACACCTCCTGTGTCTGCATCTGGGTCATATCCTGAGTCGTGATATATTGCACACAGAGTGAGTCAATATTTCATTGGGGGCAGGAGTAAAGAATCTAGACTAGCTGTCCGCATACAGTCATTGGCATAATCACTTGACATGGTAACAACGAGAGATCAATTGATCTGCTGGTCTATCCTTGTGGGCTTTTCGTTGCAATGCAGCTTAGTTTAGGCCCCAGGTGCATGTAATTTCCCGTTCGTAGCGTTTTAAGAAATCCAGCAGTAAGCTCAGGAGCGTGTTAAGTTCTGCCTGTGTGTTGCAATCGAGCCACTGTGTCCGCTACCACTCCCCCACTACAGCCATGTCAATCATGGAGGATTTAAACTTAATGCTGCCTATTTTTGTTATTCCCTTTCCCTCCTTCTTTTGTCACGCTTCTCTTCTCTCACGCTTCTCTGTCTTCTCTGTATGTCTCCTTTGTTCTCTTACTCTGTGAAAAACTTGCTGTCTCAGTTTCTGTCTATCTGTCTTTTTAGTTTCTGTCTTTGAAACACTTTCTGTCTCAATTTGAGACGAAATGCATTAAATCAGACTGGTCTGCATGCCAACAGACTGTTAGCTTGCTGAGCTACAACCTGGGTATCAACTTGCGGAGCTAACACAAGTCTTCAGGACTCAAGCAAGGTTTTTCATCATGCAAGCATAGTTCACTGAACTGAGAACATCAGAAATGAGAATGCTCTTTATTTCCATCTCACCATTCAGCCAGCGGGAGTCGTGTTGCTCAGTTCTGATGGGGTGATGCTGTCCCAACGTACGGAAGATGGCAAAATCCCTCCCCATGAAGTCCGCTGACGTCCCAGAATACAGCTCGCCATCTGAAGGACAGGGGAGGAGGACAATATCAGGTGTATGTGTGAACGTGTGTGTGTGCATGCTGCAATATATGTTTTTGTGCGTGCGCATGTGAGTGTTTGTGTATCCTGTGTGTGTGCGTCTCATGACCTTTCGTGTACAGGTGTCAAGTGTCTGTATTAGTCTATCAGGTACAGTATGGTGCCTGCAGGCTTAACAGTACAGGTAGAATGTGTTCTCACAAGGAACACCTTCATCTACCAGATAATGAACCAGAACAAGTAAGTGTGAAAGTCAGATTTAACAGGAAGAGACTCAGAGGGCCAGGTGGTTCCATTAAGAGAACATTAAAGGAGGGAGGGGGATTAATAAAAAGAGAGAAGGTGAGACATGGGTGGGAGGAGATCGAGGAGAGAGAGTAGTATGGAGACAGGGCTGACAGGAGGAAGAGGAGAGAAGAAGAGAGGGCGACAGGGTAAGAGGAGAGATGAGAGAGAGCGAGAGAGTGAGAGAGAAGAGAGAGAGAGAGAGAGAGAGAGAGAGAGAGAGAGAGAGAGAGAGAGAGAGGAGAGAGAGAGAGAGAGAGAGAGAGAGAGAGAAGAGAGAGAGAGAGAGAGAGAGGAGAGAGGAGAGAGAGAGGAGAGAGAGAGGGGGGATAAAGGTGAAAGACAAAGAGGAGAGAAGAGAAGGAGGGATAAGAGACAGAGATAGTAAGAGAGAGAGAGAGAGAGAGAGAGAGTGGAGACATGGATAAGAGGAGAAAGCGGAGATGTGAGAAAGAGAAGCAAGGAGATGGGATAAGAGGAGAGAGACAGGAGGAGATAAAGGGTGATGGAAAATGACCATCTATTGGTTGGAGCGATGTGATGTCATAAAGTATGACTGGTCCTGGTGATGAACATGGTGAAGAAATGAAGCTGACACACACACGCGCGTCCACTACACATAGGCTTGGAAATGAGTGGGTGTCCACTGTAGAGCACTCCTAATGATGAACACTATATATAGCCAGCCCTGTCATTCACCCACTTCCTCTCAGCTGTAAATATGCTTAATGAATGAGTGGAGATGAGAGAAGAGGTACAACTCCCTCTTTATGTGGTGAAAAGTTCTGGGGGAAATTAGTGCCTTAAAAAAAAAGTTGAGTGTGCTTGTTTGTTTGGGTCACTCACCGATGAGCATGGACGCAGTGAGCAGCTTGGGGTCATAAGGGCTCTTCCCTCGACCGTTCTCTATCAGGGGCTCCAGCCTGAACACACTGTCCTGTTACATGAAAAATAGGTCAAAATAAAGAGCATTTCGAATTCAGAGTTTATTGCATTGTCCTATTGACATCAACGCATGATGTTGGCGTCCTGGAACTCTTTTTTTTACCAACTCTTTTTTCAGAATGAGATGTTTTACTTTCTCCTAGAGTCACGTTAACCAGGGGCCCCAGCCAGGGCAGTAAAGAGAGGAGACTGCTATTCTCAGAGCTATTCTCCCTCTCTAATTCTCTGAAAATGACTGCAGTCTAATGAATAGGAAACACATTTATAAGCCTGACTCACTGACATTACGAAGAGGAGACATAGAACACACACAAACACCTGTCTCTTATACACATCTAGATGTGTATAAGAGACAGCACACACACACACACAGCGAATTTGGGAACCTCTAAACGATGAAACTCTTTTTTAATTTTCCATCTCATTTACTGAATGAATAAAAACATTTTTCCTAAGGCCATGAGCGAATCATTACGAGAGATTACCTCACACTCCACGGTTTATGATTTTAAATCGAAACCCAAAACCAGAATCTCACATTTCAGTGAAGAGTTTTTCTTAATACTATAGTCTAGCTGTAGCTCATACAAGACTTGAATCAGTCAGAACCATGACATGCCCTATGCGAAGACACATTTCAGTTGAATGCATTCAGTTGTACAACTGACTAGGTATCCCCCTTTCCCTTTCCCTTTTCTTCTACCACGGTTCATATTGGTCAGTAAATAGTAGAATACTAGAGCTATAACTGCAGTAAGCTGACAGATGGCTGAATAGGGTATTACCGGTTGGTATACCTCTAGTTTCTTCCCCACCTCCAAGTAGGCGCAGACAGGGTGGAAGGCTCCGGTTCCACATACATACAGATGGGTCTGGTTAAACGGCTGCAACACCTTGATGAAGTTAGCGCATTCCCTCTGGAGATAGAGAAAGAGAGACATTTTATATAGCATGGGTTTGCCAGGAGATAGACAGTTTCTGTAAACAACTAACATAGAGGATAGAGATGTCTAAAGCTGTTGGGTCAAAACCCAGTCCTTTCCATTTGGGTCAAAACTCAGTCCTTTCCATTTGGGTCAAAACCCAGTCCTTTCCATTTGGGTCAAAACTCAGTCCTTTCCATTTTCCATTTGGGTCAAAACTCCAGTCCTTTCCATTTGGAGGTCAAAACCAGGTCCTTCCATTTGGGTTCAAAAACCTCATTTTCCTGTTCCATGTGGAGGTCAAAAACCAGTCCTTTCCCATTGGTAACCGTTTCCTGGTCAAAACCCAGTCCTTTTCATGTCAATTTCACCTTTCTTGGGTCAAAACTCAGTCCTTTCCATTTGGGGTCAAAACTCAGTTCCTTTCCATTTGGGTCAAAACCCAGTCCTTTCCATTTGGGTCAAAACCCAGTCCTTTCCATTTGGGTCAAAACTCAGTCCTTTCCATTTGGGTCAAAACTCAGTCCTGCCCATTTGGGTCAAAACCCAGTTTGCCCATTTGGGTCAAAACCCAGTTTGCTCATCAGAAGCAGGCCCTCCTATAGAGCTGATCCACTGGACAGAGAAAAGGGTTAACCCTCTCTGGACGTAACACAACATCGCATAGAGCTATGCAGAAAAACAAACATTTAAATTGAGGGAATTAAGGGCATCTGTAATCAAAATTAAAGGCTTGTCCTGTCTGTATAATATAGAAGTAATTTTCCAGGAATATTTAGGAATTACCTGATCTATATATGAATAACAGTGTTGGGAAAAGGAACAGCCCTGATTGATTTTACTGTACAAATGACATCATGGCCAGGCCAGCTGAGTGAGTCACGGTTGTGGTGTTTTAGAGATAATCCAGACTGTTGTGCTGTGTAATAACTCAACAACTCGCTGTTCAGATTGAGACCAGTAATCTGTAATTCTCAGTTATCTTTTATTCTCTCCATCCTTCTCCTCMTTCTCCCTTTCCCTCTCCCCATGTGTACTCATGATCTCTCCAATCCGGACTCCTGATCAGAAAGGCTCAGAGACATCTGAGTATTAAAACAGCCAGGATTTTTATGATGGACATCAACAGTAAGACTTTCAATGCATAACTGCACTGCAACCAACCAGTGAACGTCCCACAACAACAAAATGTTAGGAGTATCACATACTGTAACCTCGTCTGAGCTTACTGTGTAGTGTGTGTGTGTGTGTGTGTGTTTGTGTGTTTGTGTGTGTCTCCATGCTGCGAAGACAGTTTCCCCCGTGATCTGTCAGCACTTGCCTGAGCAGGCAGCAGGCCTGACCTCATATGAAAATGAATGTCATCACACTGATGGAAAAATAGAAAAAAGAACCACAAATAATGCATGACTAAGTTTATCTGCCTTTAGTAGGTCACCAACAGAAAGCAGCTCTGTTGATTGTATATGCCTTTGTTGTCATCTGAAGAGGTGTCTGTCATTTCAGGGTGGTTTACCTGGTTGATCATCAGATAACGTTAACGTTTCTCACGCTGGTGTGATTTGGATGGTGTTAAAGTTTCTTGTGAGATCAAGTTTAACAGTGTGAACCCATTGGCCAAACCATGCACTGAACCAACAGAGTTTGTATGATGGAAGTTTCGTAACAGTTAGCGAAGCTTGGACGTAAAGACCCGTAATCTAACTTTTTGGCACAACATTATTTTTCCTGGCCTTGTGTATCACCCTCCCTTCTTCAATGATGTACAGTAAATTAGCAATTTTCTCTCTCTCCTTCTCTCTTTCACTGTCTTCCCCATGGCATGTTCACAAGTGTCTTTGTTGCAGTTCATCAAAGAGCATCTGTGGTCTTTCTTCCTCTCCTCCTTGTCACCCATGCCCTTCAAACACAAAGACCATCCTTCTGGGCTCCCCGCTCATCTCTGCCAGAATGTTTACAGAAAACACACGCACATACACACAAAAGACCTGATGGCCCTTCAAAATCAGCCCTATAGAAACTCAGCAGAAGCTGACCCTGTGCCTGTGATCTCAGTGAGGCAGATACAGAGGAGCTAAGATCTTATATTGCAGGAGGCACATGGCCCCAGGCTGTATCTGAGAGGAAAGTCAGAAGGAGAGAGATGCAACTGTGTCTCTTTGGGTGTTTACACAGTGTACTGCTTGTATTGAGACAGATATACAGGACAAATATACAGTACATGGCTGAGCTAGTCATGCAAGCAAGACACACAGTATTGAAGTGCCACTGGTATCGACATGACTCTTCTTAGACTAAGGAAAACACACACCTAAATGATCTTGTGATATGCCATATGACTGTGTGGACAGAAACTGTGCTGCATTTGCAACTAACAAATACCCATGTCTCGACAAAGCCATAGCTTTTGTTAGGATTCTGCTCCTGTGTTGAAAGCAGTGACTGTAAGCCCATTGGCTGTCAACTTTTAACCCTGTATCCCAGTGGCTAGGTCAACTTCTCTATGGTTGGACTCTAGATGACTAAGGTCATGTGATGTCTCTAAGAGAGACAGTGTAAAAGGGCAGTACTCCGGGAGGAGAGATTGTATAAAAGGTAGTACTCCAAAGAGGGGAGAGATTAGCTATAAAAAGGCATACTCGGTTGAGGGAGAGATAGTGTAAAAGGCAGTATTCCGGGAGGGAGAGACAGTGTAAAAGGCAGTACTCCGGGAGGGAGAGACAGTGTAAAAGGCAGTATTCTGGGAGGGAGAGATAGTGTAAAAGGCAGTATTCTGGGAGGGAGAGACAGTGTAAAAGGCAGTACTCCGGGAGGGAGAGATTGTATAAAAGGTAGTACTCCAAGAGGGAGAGATAGTATAAAAGTCAATAATCCGGGAGGGAGAGACAGTGTAAAAGGCAGTACTCCGGGAGGGAGAGACAGTGTAAAAGGCAGTACTCCAAGAGGGAGAGATAGTGTAAAAGGCAGTACTCCGGGAGGGAGAGATAGTGTAAAAGGCAGTATTCCAAGAGGAAGAGATAGTGGAAAAGGCAGTACTCCAAGAGGGCGAGACAGTGTAGAAGGCATTACTATGTGAGCGAGAGAAGTGTGATGTGTAAGATGAGGTAGCTACTCACCATGAGGTCCTTCCCTGCCCATTTACACTCATCTCTTCTGGAGGTGGATGCAGGCCACGGGATCTACACAGACACAGAAAGATAAGGATACTTCACTACACAATACACATGGATACATTAAATCAGACACTAACCAGTCTCTAACCCTAACATCTTGACCAAGCAGTTGGTCAGCTAACATTCCTTACATTAGCTGAGGTGCTTCTGCCAGGAGCATCGCTAAAAATGTACTTTTGGCGGAGGTGGGGCATATTTTTTAGATTGCGTTGATATATGTGTGTGTGTGTGCGTGTACCTACAGCATGTACGTTCACGTGTGCATATGTATGTGGTAGGGGTAGAGGAGTCACAATGAGATTTGTTCTCCACTTTGTTTCCGTTTACTCTATTATTCATCCAGGTGTGCAGGGAGCGGCTAACATGCCTGGCGCAGCGTGAGATCCTGTGCGACAGCTCAAGCCTGAATTATTCATAAGTAATTTCTCTATAGAAAGAGAGTCCCTGGATACCTGGCTGAGACTGGCTTAGACTGARAGGGCTTGGGGAGATTTGCAGACAGACAGACTGCAAACAGACTTGTATGTATAAGAGTGTTTACATTTGGTGAACAGGGAGTACAGGAAGGGGCTGAACATGCATCCTTGTGGGGCACCAGTGTTGAGGATCAGCGAAGTGGCGGTGTTGTTTCCTTCACCACCTGGGGGCAGCCTGTCAGGAAGTCCAGGACCCAGTTGCACAGGGCGGGGTTCAGACCCAGGGCCTCGAGCTTAATGATGAGCTTGGAGGGTACTATGGTGTTGAATGCTGAGCTATAGTCAATTAACAGCATTCTTACATAGGTATTCCTCTTGTCCAGGTGGGATAGGGCAGTGTGCAGTGCGATGGTGATTGCATCATCTGTGGATCTATTGGGGAGGTAAGCGAATTGAAGTGGGTCTAGGGTGTCAGGTAAGGTAGAGGTGATATAATCCTTGACTAGTCTCTCAAAGCACTTCATGATGACAGAAGTGGGTGCTGTGGGGCGATAGCCATTTAGTTCAGTTATCTTTGCCTTCTTGGGTACAGGAACCCCATTGACCCTGCCACATACGTCTCCTGTCTGAGCCGTTGAATTGCGACTCCACTTTGTCTCTATACTGACGTTTGTCTTACGGAGGGAATAACTACACTGTTTGCATTCAGCCATATTCCCAGTCACCTTGCCATGGTTAAATGCATGGTTCGCATGCTGCCATCTATCCACGGTTTCTGGTTAGGGTAGGTTTTAGTAGTCACAGTGGGTACAACATCTCCTATACACTTCCTGATAAACTCAGTCACCGTATCAGTGTATTCGTCTATGTTGTTCTCGGAGGCTACCCGGAACATATCCCAGTCCGTGTGATCAAAACAATCTTGAAGCATGGATTCCGATTGGTCAGACCAGCGTTGAATAGACCTTAGCACAGATACTTCCTGTTTGAGATTATGCCTATAGGAACGGAGTAGGCATCCCGGACGTTGGAATAGCAGTGGTCGAGTGTTTAAGCAGCGAGAGTACTACAGTCAATGTGTTGATAGAACTTCGGTAACGTTTTCATCAAATTTGCTTTGTTAAATTCCACAGCTACAATAAATGCGGCCTCAGGATATGTGGTTTCCAGTGTGCATAAAGTGTTTGTGAAGTTCTTTGAGGTCCGTCGTGGTATCGGCTTGAGGGGGAATAACCACGGCTGTGACTATAACCAAAGATAATTCTCTTGGGAGGTAATACAGTCGGCATTTGATTGTGAGGTGTTCTAGGTTGGGTGAACAAAAGGACTTGAGTTCCTGTATGTTATCACAATCACACCATAAGTAGTAATCATAAAAAATAACCCACCACCCTTCTTCTTCCCAGAGAGATATTTATTCCTGTATGCGCAATGAACTGAGAACCCAACTGGCTGAACGGACTCAGACAGTATATCCTGAGAGAGCCATGCTTCCGAGAAACAGAGTATGTTACAATCCCTGATGTCTCTCTGGAAGGAAATCCTTGTCCTGAGCTCGTCAAATTTGTTATCCAGAGACTGAACGAGTAACATAATCGGTAGCGGTGGGTGGTGTGCGCGCCTCCTGAMTCGGACTAAAAGTCCACTCCAAGTATCTTTTTCCACCTGCGGTGTTTTGGAACAGCCTCTGGAATCAGTTCAATTGCCCTGAAGGGTACGAACAAAGGTTCCGATTTGGGTAAGTCAAATTCCTGGTCATAATGCTGGTGAGTTACCGTCGCTKTGATTTCCAAAAGTTCTTCCCGGCTGTACGTAATAACACAAAAAATGTCCTGATCTAATAATGTAAGAAATAACACATACAAAAATACTGCAAAGTTTCCTAAGAGCTAGAAACACGGCAGCCCTYTCCGTCAGCGCCATTTAACATTTTAGTAATCTAGCAGACGCTATTATTCAGAGCGACTTACAGTAGTGAGTGTATACATTTTCATATTTGTTCGTGCTGTATTATATGTAAAAGTGGGTTGATATTGACCAAATGTAACTGTTACCGTTGCAAGGAATCTGCTGATGTTGACTTGGTTGTAATGTATCATAGATCGTTATTAATGTATTATAAGGTGTACAGTACCTGTGCCAGGGATCTGCTGATGTGAACTAGGTTATAATGCATCATAAATAGGTTATATGTGTATTATATGTTCAGTACAGTACCTGTGCCAAATCCTGCTAAATTGACCAGGTTATGATGTATTATAAGGCGTACAGTACCTGTGCCAGGTCTCTGCTGATGTTGAGCAGGTTGAAGGAGAAGATGTGGTCCTTGGCTCCCACCACCAGACGACCCTTCTCCTCATCCAATAGGAASGTGTGGTAAGCTGAGCTATTGGCCAGGCCCTCAAATGTCACCAAGTTATTGGACTCCAACATCTCTGGAAAGAGGACGGAGGTAGAGAGAGGGTTGAACATTTACAATGAAAGAGCGCAGTAATTCCTACGGTATCTGATATACCCAGGGAAATAAATGCATTAGACTAAAGAGAAATAAAGAGTGAGTGAATAAGGGAGACAGTGAAGTCTTAGCATACACAGCATCTAATAGCATCTTATAGCAGACATCGTGATGTGTCTCCTCAGTATATTCACCATGTCAGAGAGGAAACATCCCATCCCCACATGGAGACATGCAGCAGGGTCCCCACTGGGTACACACTGGTTGAATCAATGTTGTTTCCACGTCACTTCAATTYAATTACATTGAACCAACATGTGTAAAAGATGTTGAATTGATGTCTGTGCTCAGTGGGTCTAGATCTCAACTCCAAAAGACTAGGGAGCTACCAGAGAGAGAGAGAGAGAGAGAGAGCGAGAGAGAGAGAGAAGGTGCTTTGGCTCAGATTTCATATCTCTCTGTCGATTGTGTTCTCTCTTGCCCATCACACATTCTCCCTCACACCCTCTTCCCCACACTAGCTTGCATCCAACAAAATGTTTTCTATTAATCAGCACTGCCAACCGTGCTTAGACTGTGTGGCCACTCGGGCAGTGCCTATGCTGAAGAGCCAACGACCAAATGGTCTGGCTGGGGGAACTGACCTTGACTGGGCCAGTCAAGCAGAACTAGATCACAGAACAAACTCACAGTGGAAAACAGAGACTATTCTCCATTCACTATTATGAACAGCCAGTCTCAGTGTAGACACTGGTTAATTACTGCAAACCACAACAACCATGAGGTCATTTTAATTATTGTATAAATAGCAAGCCCAGAGGTTTTGCTGTGTAATGCCTGGGTGCTTGAACAGGTTAGCCAAACAGAGCTAGACTATATAACTCACAATGGAAAACTGTGGGGAATATGAATATGACACTGGAGTAAAAATAGCACAATAATGACTGTCTGGATGTCTGTTTCCTGTAGGCTCTGGTGAAGAACTTGAAAACACCATTAGGTTGTTGTCAACTAACAGCCCAGTATTATGCAATGCAATATTTACCAAATTTTTGTCTGAGGGGTGTTATTTTGACTGCCAGGGTTGGGAGTAATCGATTACATGTAAACTGATTACAAAGAAATGGTAACTGTAATCAGTTACTTTACCAGAAAACATATTTTAATCAGATTACAAATACTTTTGAAAAACTAGATGATTACTTCTTGGATTACTTTTAATCTCTAACTAACTAACTAACTAACTAACTAACTAACTAACTAACTAACTAACTAACTAAACAAAACACAACACACACACACACGCACACGCACACGCACACCACACCACAGCCACATGGTCAACAAACAAACACATGTACCCCACCCATGTATAGCACACCACCACACACCCATCTGCCTTCTCACAGATCTCTCCTCACCCAATAAACCCAACCACCACACCCAATCGCCCCCACCAGCTGGTAACCACCCGCCACGTGTGTGTGTGTGTGTGTGTGTGTGTGTGTGTGTGTGTGTGTGTGTGTGTGTGTGTGTGTGTGTGTGTGTGTGTGGTGTTGTTGTGTTGTTGTGTGTGTGTGTGTGTGTGTGTGTGTTGTGTGTGTGTGTGTGTGAGGAAGAGAGTGAAAGAGAGAAGGAAAAGTAATTATGCATAATTATGGGAAATGCATTGTGAAACTTGTGAATAAGCGACAGTCAGGTGGAGGAGGGAGGGAGAGAGAGAGGGAGAGACAGGGAGAGTGGTGAGAGAGAGGGGACAGGGAGAGTGTGTGTGAGGGGAGACCAATAATGAAGTAGTCTCTAAGGAACTGTTGAGATGAGTGTCTGTAACACTCTGTAATTCTGGGCGCACCTCAGTCCCTACACTCTTTCATTTGTATTTTTCCTCCTCTGTCTCTCATCTCCCTCCTCTCTGTCTCTCTCTCTGTCTCTCTCTCTGTCTCTCTCTCTGTCTCTCTCTCTGTCTCTGTCTCTGTCTCTGTCTCTGTCTCTGTCTCTGTCTCTGTCTCTGTCTCTGTCTCTGTCTCTGTCTCTGTCTCTGTCTCTCCCCACAGACCAATGTGGTTGGACAGAGGCAGTATTGACACACTCCCTCCACACTTATGGCTGAAAGCTGGATGGAATATATGTTTACCTTAGTCCTAGAAAAACATTCACACAGATGAACTAGAAAAACGTAGCCACTATGTACAAACATTGGTCTCGTCTATCAGGAGGGATGACAAAGACAGTAGATGGGAGTACAGGGCTCCAGATTGTTGGACTCCTGAGCAAGACTATGTTTCACTTAAATGTCTTTGTCAAATAGGGTTTTTCCTYAAATAGTGACAGCCAACATGTGTGAGTGTTCTCTGGGGTGACATTGGTAATGGTCAGTGTGGCCATGAGTGTACTAACACTATGTAGGGTAGAGGTATAGTTCACTAGACTCTATGTGGGGGTAGAGATACAGCTCACTGGACTCTATGTGGGGGTAGAGACTATAATACTATAATAACTATAATGTGTAGACTTTCCCAGATACAGTTTAGGCCATCCTGTCWTCAGTCATAATGTCTCAGATGACAWCCGAACTGACATCATATTCATTAAGTACCAACYCATTTTTTCAACTGGTTCTTTTACCGAAATATGGTTCCTTTCCCTCCACTTGTTTGATGTTCCCAGATTCTCTATGTTTAACTTCTTGACGCTAGGGGCCAGAATATATATATTTTTAAATAACGTTCCCAAGGTAAACAGACTATTTCTCAGGCTCAGATCGTAGAATATGTATATAATATGTATATAATGTATATAATACAGATTAGGATAGAAAACACTCCAAAGTTTCCAAAACTGTCAAAATATTGTCTGTGAGTATAACAAAACTGATTCTGCAGACGAAAACCTGAGGAAATCCAACCTGGAAGCGCATTTWAAAAAAAATAATCCCTGTTCCGTTGCCTGCCCCTCTCCATTTAAAGGGGTATCAACCAGATTCCTTTTCCAATGGCTTCCTCAGGCTTTAGACATAGTTTCATGCTTTTGTTTTGAAAAATGAGCGAGATTTTTCAAAACGAGTCAGGTGTCCTTTGATTAGTTCCTGCGCGCGAGAGGGGTAGCTCGACATTTTCTTTCTCTCTTTTATTGAATAGGTTACCGTCCGGTTGAAATATTATCGATTATGTATGTTAAAAACAACCTGAGGATTGATTATAAAAAACGTTTGACATGTTTCTACGAACATTACGGATACTTTTGGGAATTTTCGTCTGCCTTTCAGGAACAGAACGAGGCTGTAGTTTTCTGAACATAACGCGCAACCCAAATGGCYTTTTTTTGTTATAAAACTAATATTTATCGAACAAAAATAACATTTATTGTGTAACTGGGAGTCTCGTGAGTACAAACATCCGAAGATTATCAAAGGTAAGCGATACATTTTATTGCTTTTCTGACTTTCGTGACCAAGCTAATTTAAGGCTAACTGTTCTAGCATACACTCACAAACGCTTGGATTAATTTCGCGGTAAAGGATATTTTCAAAATCTGACACGATAGGTGGATTAACAAAGGCTATTCAAGAGTCCCTCTGTAGAGTCAAGAGAGAGAGAAGGGAGAAAGGTATTTATGGGGGGGTCATAAACCTTACCCACAGGCCAACGTCATGACAGGGGGTAGAGAAATAGCTCACTAGACTCTATGTGGGGGTAGAGATACAGCTCACTAGACCCTATGTGGGGGTATAGATAAAGCTCACTACACTCTATGTGGGGGTAGAGAAATAGCTCACTAGATCTTGTGGTGGTAGAGATTATAGCTACTAGACTCTATTGTGGGGGTAGAGGTATAGCTCACTAAGACTCTGTGCGGGGTAGAGAATATACATTACATTCATTCTAAGTCATTTAGACCAGACGCATCTTTCATCCAAAGCACGCACTTACAAGTTGGTGCATTCACCTTATGATGTCCAGTGGAACAACCACTTTACAATAGTAAATAGCTCARMKGACTATGTGGGGGTAGAGGTATAGCTCACTAGACTATGTGGGGGTAGAGATACAGCTCACTAGACTATGTGGGGGTAGAYATACAGCTCACTAGACTATGTGGGGGTGGAGATATAGCTCACTAGACTATGTGGGGATAGAGATATAGCTCAGTAGACTCTGGGGCTGGGCAGTATACCGTATTTTACTATATACCGGTGTTGATGCATGGACCGGTTTGGGTTTTTACTTTACCTTCTATAACAGTTTTTAAATGTTTGGTTTGTTAAATGTGATGTCACTCCGTTTTTATAGTCTACTCTGCTGCCGGAGTCGTATATCTCCCTTTCTCTCAACAATCTCTGCCCTCTGGCACTTAAGGAGTGCAGTTGTTGTTGCTCAACCACGAGATAATTTGCAGACTGTTCACTCTTCAGTCTCCATTGTCATGGTCAAGATTCAGCAATATGTTGATGACAACGATGTTGCTTCCACTTTGCTTCTTAATATAAATCCACAAGCGCTCTATAATTACACTATTAGTTTGTGTTTCTTACTGAGTCAGAGCAAACATAACTAGCTAATACAGCCTGATACCAGGGCTGGTGTATGCCTAAATCAGCATGTTGTTTGTGCAACAGTATCTTTCTAAATTAGAGAGGAATAGGTGAAACATGAATATGTTAGCTATTACGTGAAGTAAGAGAAAACATTTAATGTAGCCAAAGATTATAGGGTCCCACTCGCCTGGGAAACACCGACCAACACTTTGGTTCCTACCCTGTCACAATAACACCTCCAATGAGATCCTATTAGTATTTTAATTCCTAATTCTATGAATGCCTCCCTGCCTTTTTCATTCGTTGTCATGTCAATCAACACTGTATTCAAAGTGCTCAGTAGACTAATGGGAATGTCCTGTTGATGTAGTCCAGGTCACACCACAGTCATACATTACACTGTATTTGTCTACAGCTGTCTGTGTTATACCAACCAATCATCTACAACCAACCTGAGACCTCTTTACAACCAATATGAAACCGAGGCCTCTACAACTAATCTTCAGCCCAATGTGGGATTGATAGTAGATGTATTACTATGTGTGATAAATGAATACATTAGCTGGTGGTAGGTTTCAAAGTGCTTTATGATAAATCAACACCTTACATGCTGACTACACAGTGTGTGCACGTGCGCCATCGTGCGTATGTTGACTTTGTCCACCCACACCAGACGAGATCAGGACACGCAGGTTGAATGATCAAAAAAAACTCTGAACCAACTATATTAATTTGGGGACAGGTCGAAAAGCATTAACTTCTTTTTTGGCTAAAAAACTTACCCATTTGAAACTGCCTATTTCTCAGCCCCCGAAACTAGAATATGCATATAAGTGTCAGATTAGGATAGAAAACACTCTGAAGTTTCCAAAACTGTAAAAATGTTGTCTGTTGAATTAAACAGAACTGCTATTGCAGGCTAAAACCTGAGGAAAATCCAACCAGGAAGTGGCCCTGTTTTTGAGACCTCTCTGTTCCCATGCATACCTATTGCCCATTGAAAGGGATATCAACCAGACCTCTTTTTCTATGTCTTCCCTAAGGTGTCAACAGCCTTTAGACATAGTTTCAGGCTTTTATTTTGAAGGATGAGCGTGAACGACCACATTGCGTAAGTGGATAGGTGGGGGCTCTCCGAGTGATTTTTGCGCAAAAGTGAAAGGCAGCCATTGTTTCTCTCGGTCCTAGTGAAAATCCAACTGTCCCGGTTGATATATTATCGAACAGATATTTGAAAAACACCCTGAAGATGGATTATAAACAACATTTGACATGTTTCTGTGGACATTATGGATATCATTTGGAATTTTTTCCGGCGTTGTCGCGAACGCTCTTTCCGGTGGATTCCTGGGCATAACGCAGSAAACAAACGGAGGTATTTGGATATAAAAAATATCTTTATGGAACAAAAGGAACATTTGCTGTCTAACTGGGAGTCTCGTGAGTGAAACCATCCGAAGATCATCAAAAGTAAACGATTAATTTGATTGCTTCTCTGATTTTCGTGACCAAGTTTCCTGACGCTAGGTGTTCTTATTGTTTTGTCGAGCGATCGATAAACTTACACAAACGCTTGTATTGCTTGCGCTGTAAAGCATAATTTCATAATTTCTGAGACGACAGATGGATTAACAAAAGGCTAAACTGTGTTTTTTTGTTTTTTTGCAATATTGCACAATATTGCACTAGGCTATGCTAGTCAGCGTTTCTGATGACAATTATCCCGGATCCGGGATGGGTGGTTCAGAAAGGTTAAACATTTATGGCAATCTTGCTGTTGCTAGCTAATTTTCCTGTGATATAAACATTGGGTTGTTATTTTACCTGAAATGCACAAGGTCCTCTACTCCGACAATTAATCCACAGATAAAAGGGTAAACCGAGTTAGTTTCTAGTAATCTCTCCTCCTTCAGYCTTCTTCTTGTTTTTTGGACTTTATATGGCGGTTGGCAACAAACTTTAAGGTGCATTACCACCACCAACTGGACTGGAGTGTGGACCTCAGTTCATCTTTCAATCACCCACGTGGGTATATGCTCCTAAAAACCAATGATGAGACGGGAGAGGCGGGACTTTCAGCGTATCACGCATCACAAATAGAACCAAGTTCTATTTTAGTGCCTGGCTACGTAGTTGCTCGTTGACGCGCATGAGTGGTGTGGATGCAATGATTGAATAACATGTATGTGTACATTTATTTTGCAACGCTCGCACGCATAACGTGAGTGGTGTGGTCAGCCTGTTAGTGTGCAGTTGGTTGTTAGCTAAAGGTATATTTAAGTACAGTAATAAGGCATGAGAACCCAGGGATTGTCATGTGATAGCTCCCGACCAAGGGCTGCTCTTAGGTCCGAGGCAAAGCCAAGGGTAATTCCCAGGTTCTAGGGCCTTATATATTTTATAAAACGATAATTCACAGGTTCGAGGAGCTTATTGCTTTTATAAAACGGTTGCCAACATATTTAAAAAAGATGAACCACATGTTTAACTTAAAAACMTTATTTTACCGATTACATTCGTTTTATTTCATCCTTCCACCAGACAATAGAGTCCGGGGAAAAATAATTTGTTATTTCTGAGCTTCTTAAGTTGCTAACCAAACAGGCTGGTCGTTAATATTACTGCTGTGGTTAAAAMCAGGGTCACACAGAGTGCTGCTGTCACGTTCGTCTGAAGGGTGGAAATGACCGGACCAAGGTGCAGTGTGGTGAGGGTACATTTTCCTTTAATTATGTAAATGTCGCCAACAAAACAAGAAACAAAGAAACGACCGTGAAGCTTACTAGGGCTATAGTGCCACTAACAAAGATAACTACCCACAAAAACAAAGGAAAAAAGGCTGACTAAGTATGATTCCCAATCAGAGACAACGATAGACAGCTGTCCCTGATTGAGAACCATACCCGGCCAAAACATAGAAACACACAACATAGAATGCCCACCCCAAATCACACCCTGACCTAARCAAATAGAGAAATAAAACGGCTCTCTAAGGTCAGGGCGTGACAGTACCCCCCCCAAAGGTGCGGACTCCCGGCCGCAAACCTGAACCTATAGGGGAGGGTCCGGGCAGGCATCTACCCTCGGTGGCGGCTCCGGCTCGGGACGTAGCCTCCGCTCCAACTCTGGCTCCCCCTACTTTGGTGGCGCCTCTGGTGCGGGGACCCTCGTCGCCGACCCCGGACTGGGGACCCTCGCCGCAGGCCCCGGACTGGGGACCCTCGCCGCAGGCCCCTGACTGGGTACCCTCGCCGCCGGCCCCGGACTGGGGACCCTCGCCGCAGGCCCCGGACTGGGGACCCTGGCAGCAGGCCCCGGACTGGGGACCCTCGCTGCAGGCCCCGGACCGGGGACCCTCGTTGCAGGCCCCGGACCGGGGACCCTCGTTGCAGGCCCCGGACTGGGTACCCTTGTTGCAGGCATGGACTGGGGACTCTCTTTGCAGGCCCCGGGCTAGGGACCCTCGTTGCAGGCCCCGGACTGGGGACCGTCGCTGGAGGCCCCGGACTGGGGACCGTCGCTGGAGATTCCGGACTGGGGACTGTCGCTGTAGGCTCCAGACTGGGGACTGTCGCTGGAGGCTCGGAACTGGGGACCGTCGCTGGAGGCTCCGGACTGGGGACCGTCGCTGGAGTCTACGGACTGGGGACCGTTGCTGGAGGCTCTGGACTGGGGACCGTCGCTGGAGGCTCCGGACTGACCCGTGGAGCAGGCACAGGATGAACCGGGCTGTGTGGGAGCACTGGAGATCTGGTGCTTCTCCTTGGCACCACTCTTCCACTCGGGGCAACAGTGGATTCAAACTTGCAACTGGACGGAGATTTTTTCTTTAACGAGTCGGACGCGAAGGATTTACTGCTGCTCCCGGAACAGGCCCAAGTTCCCATCATTCGCATGAAGAAGTCACGCCGATACAGGGGATGCATGTCCGGGGGCCTTGTGAGAATTTTTTGGCAAGTGTGTAACCCGCATCTACCATCCGTCCTGTTGGCCAACGTGCAATCATTGGAGAATAAACTGGATGAGCTCCGTTCATGACTATCCTCCCAATGGGACGTAAAAAATGGGACATTTCACCTAGTCGTGGCTGAACGACAACATGGATAATATATAATTGGGTTTTCCATGCATCTAGTATTGAGGAAGTCTCCAGGTTTTGCTTGCCTGAGGTAGAGTATCTCATGACAAGCTGTAGACAAAACTATTTACAAAGAGTTTCCATCTATATTTTTCATAGCTGTCTTCTACCACCACAAACTGATGCTGGCACTAAGACCGCACTTAACGAGCGGTATAAGGCCATAACCAAAAAAGAACATACTCATCCAGAAAGTTATTTGAGGAAAAGTGAAAGTCACCCAGTAAAATACTGCTTGCGAAAAAGTCTAAAAGTATTTGGTTGTAAATATACTTAATAATCAAAAGTAAAATAATTCATAATTTCAAATTCCTTGTATTTAAAATGTATGGATAGCCAGGGACACACTTCAWCACTCAGACATTACTTACAAAATATGCATTTTGTGTTTAGTGAGTCCGCCAGATCATAGGCAGTAGGGACGACCACTTGTTCTCTTCATAAATTTAACAATTTTTCCTGTCCTGCTCAGCACTCAAAATGTAACAAGTACTTTGGGTTATCAGGGAAAATGTATTGAGTAAAATACAATATTTTCTTTAGGAATGTAGTGAAGTAAAAGTAAAAGTAGTCAAAAATATAAATAGCAAAGTACAGATTTAACTACATTACACTAGTTAACTACATTACACTAGTTAAGTAGTACTTTAAAGTATTTTGACTTAAGTACTTTACACCACTGGCCCTGACCAACTACCACGTGTCTTCACTGACATTTTCAACCTGTCCCTGACCAAGTCTGCAATACCTACATGTTTCAAGCAGACCACCATAGTTCCTGTGCCCAAGAACACCAAGGTAACCTGCCTAAATGACTACTAATCCGTAGCACTCACGTCTGTAGCCATGAAGTGCTTTGAAAGTCTGGTTATGGCTCATATCAACACCATTATCCCAGAAACCCTAGACCCACCCAAATTTGCATAGCGCCCAAACAGATCTACAGATGGCGCAATCTCTATTGCACTCCACACTGCTCTTTCCCACCTGGACAAAAGGAACACCTACGTGAGAATGCTGTTCATTGACAACAGCTCAGTGTTCAACACCATAGTGTACTCAAAGCTCCTCACTAAGCTAAGGATCCTGGAACTTAACACCTCCCTCTGCAACTGGATCCTGAACTTCCTGACCGGCCGCCCCCAGGTGGTAAGGGTAGGTAACAACACATCTGCCACGCTGATCCTTAACACGGGGGCCCCTCAGGGGTGAATGCTTAGTCCCCTGCTTTGCTCCCTGTTCATCCATGACTGCGTGGCCAAGCACGACTCCAATACCATCATTAAGTTTGCCGACGACACAACGGTGTTAGGCCTGATCACCAACAACAATGAGACAGCCTATAGGGAGGAGGTCAGAGACCCGACAGTATGGTGCCAGGACAACAACCTCTCCCTCAACGTGATCAAGACAAAGGAGAAGATTGTGGACTACAGGAAAAGGAGTGCRGAGCACACCCCCATTCTCATTGACGAGGCTGTAGTGGATTACGTTGAGAGCTTCAAGTTCCTTGGTGTCCACATCACCAACAAACTATAATGGTCCAAGCACACCCAGACAGTCGTGAAGAGGGCACAACAATGCCTATTTCCCCTCAGGAGACTGAAAAGACTTGGCATGTGTCCTCAGATCCTCAAAAACTTCTACAACTGCACCATCGAGAATATGCTGACTGGTTGCATCAACGCCTGGTATGGCAACTTCACAGCTTCCGACCGCAAGGCACTACAGAGGGTAGTGCGTACTGCCCAGTACATCACTGGGGCCAAGCTTCCTGCCATCCAGGACCTCTATACCAGGCACTGTTAGAGGAAGGCCCTAGAAATGGCCAAAGACTCCAGCCACCCTATTCATTGACTGTTCTCTCTGCTACGGCACAGCAAGCGGTACTGGAGCGCGTTGTCTAAGTCGAAAAGGCTTCTTAATAGTTTTTACCCCCAAGCCATAAGACTGCTGAACATCTAATCAAACAGCTAATCTGTTTATTATCTGTGCATAGTCACTTTACCCTTACCTACATGTACATATTACCTCAATAACCTTGATTAACCTGTACCCCCGTACATTGACTCTGCACCAGTACCCCGTATATAGTCTCGTTATTTTAATTTCAATGTTGCTCTTTGATTTAATTTTTAATTTTTTTATTAACTATTATTTTTCTTAAAACAACATTGTTGGTTTAGGGCTTGTAAGTAAGTATTTTATTTGATAGCTATTGAGGATAGCTAGGCAAACGTTACATGTCTTTTATACCCATTATAATATATATAATGAATTCATTTTATAAATTGATTGGCTGGGCTGTGGGACAGTGGATGCGCATTGATAAATCTAATAGAACTGTTAACAGGCACTACCCGTGGAATGCGGGGATTGTGGTGCTATAACTCCCTGCATTCAACCAATCATCATCCAGAATCCAACATGCCATTTTATAATGCTTTGTAATAAATTGAAACGTTCATTAGTGACTSGGTCCTGATTGCCACATGATGTTTGTAGAATGGATTATCTGTCTTTCTTTCTTGGAATAAATAACTGTGTACATCATTAATGTTTCATCAGGGAAAAAGCCCCACTCTCTGAAGTYTTTTTTGTTTGTTTGTCAGGGGAGGAAAAAGGGAGAGAAGAGGGGAAATAAGAGTAAATGGACATGCAGTACAAAAAAAGGCAATGGAAGGGAAAATGTGTGAACAGAAGAGAAAGATGGGAGTGACAGAGTAAGATAGGGAGGGAGGGGGAGAAAGAAAGAGAGAGGGGAATAAAGAAAGAGAGAGGGAGAGAGAGACCRGCTGCTTGTAGTTAGAAACAGATTCCCTCAAGTGCCCTCAATTCTGCTCTGTGACAAACACACCACCGCTCCCACACACCCTCTCCCACACACCCTCTCCCACACACAGCCCAGCACTATTCCCCTCAGCCGCACAGACACACACATGCATGCACACACACAAACACACACACACACGCAAACATATAAACACACATGCACGCACAAACACATGCACGCACACACACAAACACAAACAGAATCCAAACAACCCGTTTCGTAATGCTTTGTAATAAATTGAAACTTTCATTAGTGACTGGGTCCTGATTGCCACATGATGTATGTAGTATGTATTATCTATTTCTCGATCTTTCTTGGGAAAAATAACTGTGTACATCATTAATGTTTCATCATGGAAAATGCTCCACTCACTGAAGTGTGTTTATTTGTCAGAAGCCCTGAGAGGGAGGGGAGAGGGAGGAGAAGGGAAGGGAGACAAGGGAGGAAAAGGGGAGAGAAGTGGGGAAAATAAGAGAAGGGAGAGATGGACATGGATTACAAAAAAAGGCAATGGAAGGGAAAATGTACAAATTAAAGAAAAAGATGAGTGACAGAGTAAGAGAAGGAGGAAGGGGGAGAAAGAAAAAGAGAGAGAGAGACCTCCTGCTTGTAGTTAGAAACAGATTCCCTCAAGTGCCCTCAATTCTGCTCTGTGACAAACACACCAGAGCTCCCACACACCCTCTCCCACACAGCCCAGCACAATATTCTCAGCCGCACACACACATGCGCACACACATGCGCACACACACACACACACACACACACACACACACACACAAACACAAACACAAACAGAATCCAAACAACCCGTTTTATAATGCTTAGTAATAAATTGAAACTTTCATTAGTGACTGGGCCCTGAATGCCACARGATGTACAGTTGAAGTCGGAAGTTTACATACACCTTAGCCAAATACATTTAAACTCAGTTTTCCATAATTCCTGATATTTAATCCTAGTAAGAATTCCCTGTTTTAGGTCAGTTAGGATCACCACTTTATTTTAAGAATGTGAAATGTCAGAATAATAGTAGAGAGAATGATTAACCYTTTTTTACAATCACTTTGGCACTAATTTCGGAAACTTGATGTCATTTTTCAAAACTCTAGACACAAAACTCACAACCAATGATCAAAATGCAAATTTTTCAAAATTCTAACACTTTTTCCAATTGCTTGGATACAATACACATGAAGCTAAGATCATTGAACTAAAATCCCCTGTTCAAAATGACACAAATTAACATCAAAGTATTACCATTTCAAAATGCAATTCACACATTACATCTGAGATGACTGTCTATTCATTTCATTACAATAATCTAACTATCAATTGATACAACTGCTCAAAATGATAAGTAACTGTTGCGTTACTCTTAATGCATAGTTTTATGGAAACTGACAAACAATATTCCATGTTTAGATCATGAAAGTTTCAGGATAACGAGATCCATTGACARCAATTACCGTGGAARATGAACCAATTYGACTWCATTATCTATGGATGTAATATTTCATCATCATTCTTTATCAGACACWGTTTCRATGGTCCYYMGTACCACTTTTRCAGACCATGTTTTCAGATTTGACATTACTGTACACTCACCGGCCACTTTATTAGGTACACCTATCTAGTACTGGGTAGGACCCCCTTTTGCCTCCACAACAGCCTGAATTATTCATGGCGTTGTACGTTAAGAGATGCCATTCTGCACACCACTGTTTTAAACAGGTGTTATTTGAGCATGTGTGGCCTTTCTGTTAGCTTGAATGAGTCTGGACATTCTCCTCTGACCTCTCTCATTAACAAGGTGTTTTTGCCCACAGAAATGACGCTCACTGAATGTGTTTTGTTTATCGCACCATTCTCTGTAAACTCTAAAACTGTAGTGTGTAAAAATCCCAGGAGGGCAGCTGTTTCTGAGATGCTGGAATCACTATGTTGTAACGATTTTCGTCGTCAGATGAAGAGTAGTCGGACCAAAGCGCAGCGTGGTAAGTGTTCATGTTAATTTATTAAAAACAGAACACTAACAAAAATAACAACGAGAARGAAACGAAACAGTCCTGTCTGGTACAGACACAAAGACAGAAAACAACTACCCACAAAACACAGGTGGGAAAAGGCTACCTAAGTATAGTTCTCAATCAGAGACAACGATAGACAGCTGCCTCTGATTGAGAACCACACCCGGCAAAACACACAGAAATAGAAAACATAGAACACAAAACATAGAATGCCCACTCCAACTCACGCCCTGACCAAACTAAAATAGAGACATAAAAAAGGAACTAAGGTCAGGAAGTGACACGTGTGGCATCAACAATCATACCACGGTCAAAGTTGCTTAGATTACTCATCTTGCCTGTTCTAATGTTTGGTCGAACAACATCTAAACCTCTCTACTCTATATACTCTATATATTGAGTTGCAGGCAGCCACATGATTCGCTGTTCGAATGTAACCTTCCTTGATGAGCTAAATCAGGTCTGTAGAGCTGATGGCATGACCTCTGTCATTGTGTGGGATAATGTCAGGTTCCACCATGCTCAAATGGTGCAAGCATGGTTTCAGGCCCAACCACAATTTACCACCCTGTACTTAACCCCATACTCTCCTTTCCTTAACCCAATTGAGGATTTTCTTTGCACATGGAGGTGGAAGGTATATGATAGGTGCCCTCACGAACAAGCCGCCCTTCTCCAGACCATGGATGACGCATGCAATGACATCACGGCAGACCAGTGTCAGGCCTGGATTTGCCATGCCCGAAGATTCTTCCCAAGATGTTTGGCTAATGAAAACATCCATTGTGATGAAGGATGAGAACCTATGGCCAAATCCAKAAGACATGTTTGAGGGAAATATAGAAGTACAGTAATCAATCCTTTGTTTTGCTTTTTACAGTAAGCCAGGTGAGGAACACTGCAGTTGACGTTTTACTGTAGTTTTCTTCTTTTTTTGTAGCTTTTGTACTACAATATTTAACGATTATACGAACAACTACACAGTGAAACTATCGCTATCTTGTGTGTGGGTGATCTAAATGAATGGTCCTATGGTATTTCATGATAAATAAGTTATTTGAACCAATGATTCTGCAAGTGCAAGGTTTCTTTAAAGATATGAATGCACAATGCAATGTATTGAACATTGGACAGCCTGTGTTACAAATGATGACCGTTTTGAGTTTTGTGTCTAGAGTTTTGAAGAATGACCACAAGGTTCTGAAATTTGGGCCAAAGTTACTGTAAAAAACTGTATTTTAGCTTTTATTTCTTTCATCACATTCCCAGTGGGTCAGAAGTTTACATACACTCAATTAATATTTGGTAGCATTGCCTTTACATTTTTTAACTTGGGTCAAACGTTTTGGGTAGCCTTCCACAAGCTTCCCACAAAAAAAGTTGGGTAGATTTTGGCCCATTCCTCCTGACAGAGCTGGTGTAACTGAGTCAGGTTTGTAGGCCTCCTTGCTTGCACAAGCGTTTTCAGTTCTGCCTACACATCTTCTATAGAATTGAGGTCAGGGCTTTGTGATGGCCACTCCAATACCTTGACCTTGTTGTACTTAAGCCATTTTGCCACAACTTTGGAAGTATGCTTGGGGTCATTGTCCATTTGGAAGACCCATTTGCGACCAAGCTTTAACTTCCTGATTGATGTCTTGAGATGTTGCTTCAATATATCCACATGATTTTCCTCCCTCATGATGCCATCTATTTTATTAAGTGCACCAGTCCCTCCTGCAGCAAAGCACCCCCACAACATGATGCTGCCACCCCCGTGCTTCACGGTTGGGATGGTGTTCTTTGGCTTGCAAGCCTCCCTCTTTTTCCTCTAAACATGACGGTCATTATGGCCAAACAGTTCTATTTTTGTTTCATCAGACCAGAGGACATTTCTCGAAAAAGTACGATCTTTGTTCCCATGTGCAGTTGCAAACCGTAGTCTGGCTTTTTTATGGCGGTTTTGGAGCAGTGACTTCTTCCTTGCTGAGCGGCCTTTCAGGTATTGTCGATATAGGACTCGTTTTACTGTGGATATAGATACTTTTGTACCTGTTTCCTCCAGCATCTTCACAAGGTCCTTTGCTGTTGTTCTGGGATTGATTTGCACTTTTCTCACCAAAGTACGTTCATCTCTAGGCGACGGAATGAGTCTCCTTCCTAAGCGGTATGATGGCTGCGTGGTTCCATGGTGTTTATACTTGCGTASTATTGTTTGTACAGATYAACGTGGTACCTTCAGGCATTTGGAAATTGCTCCCAAGGATGAACCAGACTTGTGGAGGTTTACDATTTMTTTTCTGAGGTCTTGGCTGATTTCTTTTGATTTTCCCATGATGTCAAGCAAAGAGGCACTGAGTATGAAGGTATGCCTTGAAATACATCCACATCTCCAATTGACTCAAATGATGTCAATTAGCCTATCAGAAGCTTCTAACGCCATGACATAATTTTCTGGAATTTGCCAAGCTGTTTAAAGGCACAGTCAACTTAGTGTATGTAAACTTCTGACCCACTGGAATTGTGATACAGTGAATTATAAGTGAAATAATCTGTCTGTAAACAATTGTTGGAAAAATTACTTGTATCATGCACAAAGTATATGTCCTAACCGACTTCCCAAACCGATAGTTTATTAACAAGAAATTTGTGGAGTGGTTGAAAAATGAGTTTTAATGAATCCAACCTAAGTAGATGTAAACTTCTGACTTCAACTGTATGTAGTATGRAAACTCAGCAAAAAAAGAAACGTCCTCTCACTGTCAACTGCGTTTATTTTCAGCAAACTTCACGTGTAAATATTTGTATGAGGGGGGGTCAAAATCAAAAGTAACAGTCAGTATCTGGTGTGGCCACCAGCTGCATTAAGTACTGCAGTGCATCTCCTCCTCATGGACTGCACCAGATTTGCCAGTTCTTGCTGTGAGATGTTACCCCACTCTTCCACCTGCAAGTTCGCGGACATTTCTGGGGGGAATGGCCCTAGCCCTCACCCTCTGATCCAACAGGTCCTAGACGTGCTCAATGGGATTGAGATCCGGGCTCTTCGCTGGCCATAGCCGAACGCTGAAATTCCTGTCTTCCAGGGAATCACGCACAGAATGAGCAGAATGGCTTGTGYCGTTGTCATGCTGGAGGGTGATGTCAGGATGAGCCAGCAGGAAGGGTACCACATGAGGGAGGAGGATGTCTTCCCTGTAACGCACAGCGTTGAGATTGCCTGCAATGACAACAAGCTCAGTCCGATGATGCTGTGACACACCGCCCCAGACAATGACGGACCCTCCACCTCCAAATCGATCCCGCTCCAGAGTACAGGCCTCGGTGTAATGCTCATTCCTTTGACGAGAAACGCGAATCCGACCATCACCCCTGGTGAGACAAAACCGTGACTTGTCAGTGAAGAGCACTTTTTGCCAGTCCTGTCTGGTCCAGCAAAGGTGGGTTTGTGCCCATAGTGGGTTTGTGCCCGTTGTTGCCGGTGATGTCTGGTGAGGACCTGCCTTACAAAAGGCCTACATGCCCTCAGTCCAGCCTCTCTCAGCCTATTGCGGACAGTCTGAGCACTGATGGAGGGATTGTGCCTTCCTGGTGTAACTCGGAAGTTGTTGTTGCCATCCTGTATCTGTCCCACAGGTGTGTTGTTCGGATGTACCGATCCTGTGCATGTGTTGTTACACGTGGTCTGCCACTGCGAGAACAATCAGCTGTCCGTCCGGTCTCCCTGTAGCGCTGTCTTAGGCGTCTCACAGTACAGACATTGCAATTTATTGCCCTGGACACATCTGCAGTCCTCATGCCTCAATGCAGCATGCTTAAGGCACGTTGACGCAGATGAGCAGGGACCCTGGGCATCTTTCTTTTGGTGTTTTTCAGAGTCAGTAGAAAGGCCTCTTTAGTGTCCTAAGTTTTCATAACTGTGACCTTAATTGCCTACCGTCTGTAAGCTGTTTGTGTCTTAACGACAGTTCCACAGGTGCATGTTCATAAATTATTTATGGTTCATTGAACAAGCATGGGAAACAGTGTTTAAACCCTTTACAATGAAGATCTGGGAAGTTAATTGGATTTTTACAAATTATCTTTGAAAGACAGGGTCCTGAAAAAGGGACGCTTCTTTTTGCTGAGTGTTTTATCTTTCTTTCTTTCTTGTAAAAAATAACTGTGTACATCATTAATGTTTCATCAGGGAAAATGCCCCACTATCTGAAGTGAGTTTTTATGTCTGAAGCCCTGAGAGGGAGGGGAGAGGGAGGAGAATGGAAGTGAGACAAGGGAGGAAAAAGGGAGAGAAGTGGGGAAAATAAGAGAAGGGAGAGATGGACATGGATTACAAAAAAAGGCAATGGWWGGGAAAATGTGTGAATTAAAGAAAAAGATGAGTGACAGAGTAAGAGAGGGAGGAAGGGGGAGAAAGAAAAAGATGAGTGACAGAGTAAGAGAGGGAGGGAGGGGGAGAAAGAAAAAGATGAGTGACAGAGTACGAGAGGGAGGGAGGGGGAGAAAGAAAAAGAGGGAGAGAGAGACCTCCTGCTTGTAGCTAGAAACAAATTCCCTCAAGTGCCCTCAATTCTCACAAACACAAACACCAGAGCTCCCACACACCCTCCCACACACACAGCCCAGCACTATTCCCCTCAGGCGCACACACACACACGCAGTCACCTGAACAAACAACGAGACAGGTGTGTGTTACTGTAAATCTACTGTATATGCTATCCACCATGTGAAAAGGAAACAGTTAAATTGCTGAAAACCCAGGCTGCTTGTCGTATAAACAGTGGTGTGTCAGACATATAGGAAGCCAGTCTGGAAATCACCATAGCTGTGTTCTAATACTCATACTAACCGTACTATTTGTGAGTAAATTGAGTATATATCATGCTTATTGGTCATAGTTAGTATGCCAAAAGTTCCCGGATGTCGTACTACATTCGCCAAAATACGAAGTATACAAGCATTAGACACTATTTCTCTGCTTTTAGGGCCCATAATGCAATCCTTCAGAAATTCTGGGTGGCTTCACAACCTTTTAAGATTTGAATAAAATTGAGGAAAATATGCACGAGAGCCCATACAAATCAATTGCTTTAACTAATGACAAATGTTAAGATAATGTTGAGCAATGTAATAAAGTAATGACTTTTCAAATAAGTTACCTTACACGTTATGTTGGCTGACAATTTGTTAGCTATGCTATCCTTACGAACCACATAGCATGTCGTTACAGCAGTATGTACCAGTATGTTAGCTAGCTACCTAATGTTAGTTGGCTACTAATACATCGAACTTGCCAGTATATTAACTATATGCTAACTAACTACCCAATGTTTATTGACTAGATTTTTCCTGTCATTCTTAGTTTAGCTAAGTAGTATAGTTGTTGTGCATTCTCAATGGACATTCGGGTGCGTTCGTAAATTCCCTCTGGCTATCTGCTCCAATTTCAGAGCACACTTGTCTGAGTGTACCAGAGCTCAGAATAACTGATGAATTTATGAACACTCAACACCAGTGTCAGTAAACGTCAGCATTAAAGCGTAATTAAATTGTGGCCAGCAGCACAGTCACTAACGCTCTGGATAACTTGAAAACAGCCTAACCAGCTCTGCTAGGGCAAGTAAAATGGTCAGTTTGAGGTGTTCTCTCATTTGTGTCTGGAAGTAGCTAGACAGTTAGCTTGTGTGCTTGACTGCCGTTGTGAAGTCGGAACACTTGGATCAACCCTACTCCTCGGCCAGAATGTCCAGTGATACTGCCTGGCAGTGTGCGCTCTGAATTTACAAAAGGACAATCTGACAACGCTCTGAATTTACAAACGACCAGAACATGCTCTGAACACACTCCAGATTGAATTTAATAACACACCCAAAGTTGTAAAATGTCTAGCTACTAATTTGTCATGCTAACAAGCTAGCAATAGTTTGCATAGCAACAGCATCAACTTCTGGTAGACAGGCGAAGCATTAGTATGCTCAACTGAAAGGATACCGTTCGTTTACAGTATACTAAAATGAACTAATAGTATATACCCATTAAATATGTAGAATACAGTACGTTAGTATGGGTATTCGAACACAGCTCTAGTCAACACCACACACAGCTCAGGTGAGTGTGTGTTTGTGTGGGACTAGCGTCCATGGAAACCATCCATTCACCAGAGTATTGTGAGATTATACAAATAAACGGATACATTGACACACTCACATGGTCAAGCTCATGTGGATGCACACAAAAACGTATCACTATTTTAATAATCAAATAAGTGAAATCAGCCATGTTAGAGACTCCTAGCCCTACTATTCACCCCCTATATGCATATGGGTTACTCAACCTTCCTCCCTCTTTCTCTCTCACCCTGTTAGGATACAGCTGTATTTTATTACAATGGATCTTAGGTGGAGGGAGTGAGAGTCGAAAGCAGAGAGCAAGGGCGAGGGCAAATGGAGGCGAAAAACCAACACTCTTATGTGAGACTGATGAACTATTTTACCCTACATTCTTTCTCTTTCACACTCGCTCTTTCTGGGCTGGAGGGCATAGGGAGTGTTACTTAGTGTTGCCATAGAAAATATCAGAAACACATCTAAACAAAACATGAGCCAGTAGTGTATGGAGTTCTATATCTCAAGGCTTTGTTCCTATAGGTCAGTTTATATCCGCATGGCTGACAGTCCGCTCGGTGACAACAGATAAAGCATATCCTGATCATTTCAACATACAGACTCCAGAGCCATACTCTATGTATCAGTTTTGAGGAGTTACTGAGGTAACTTTGYTCAACTCTTGAGTTCAACACGGGATAACCGGTACTACAAAAGTGGCTCACCTTTTAGCTAGGTACATTTCTATGTCAACTAATCTTTCAGAACTAACCTGCTTTTTGTAAAAACATTAAAATGTTAAAACAGCTATCACATTACCAGTGGTGACCTGTCATTCAGGGTAGAACCTGTTTTGAGCCCCAATTTCCTTGCAACACACAAAAGTTTGGGGTCACTTAGAAATGTCCTTGTTTTCCATGAAAACATACATGAAATGAGTTGCAAAATGAATAGGAATGTCTCACTGGTGTAAAGGATTTGGAGACAGGCACAGGAATACATCTGGGTTTTTAATACACCCAAAATAAACATATACAAAACACTGGGATGTACCCTAACAAAAGAACGAGGGTAAACCTCATAGAACGACACGGGACGAGACCCGTAATATACAATGCACAAAACACGCAGCACAGGCTGAGCCAACGCATAGGTACTCACACGACCAACGGCCATGGGAACAATAATCGACAACAATAATCGACAAAAAAACATTTTTTGGGGGGGGGATTGCCTGTTGTGCAAGTTATTTTTGCATTAATATGTGTCACATATCAGTTTGGAAACGATGTAAAAAAAAAATATATATATATATCATTGAGTTAATAAAGCCGCATACAAACAGCCAGTTTCAAAATGCAGGTGTTTCAGCCTAGCTCAGTGCTTTCTGTTGCGGTGGGGCAGGCCAGCAGAAAATAGGAGCATTGCACCATGATTGGCTCAGCATTGCACCGTGATTGGCTCAGTGTTCTGTCACTCATGGGGACACTACATCACACACCTTTAGTAAYGGTAGACATCAAGAATGTGAGCCCTTTGGGTTTTGCCATAGACTTAGATTGGAAGTGCCCTTCCAAGAAGGCTCAAGGTCATTGGCCACAATGACGTTATATCTACAGTAGCTTTGATTGGACTGATCATGTCATCTGTTGTCATCAAGTTGTCATGAAGCCTGAGCTCGAATGTGTAGCGAACTGATGCTGGCTGGTTTCAGATAACCCTGAGTAGATATTGTTTCCTTCGTAGTATACCCTTCAGGTTGTCTTGCTGTTTTTTGGGAGGGGGGGAGTATAGTCAATATCACATTAGTCACTCTCCACAACACCACACACAGACATATTTCAGCATGTCATCTGTCACTGTGGGATGCTGATGGGTAAAGCTTAGATAAATAACTACATAATTGTCTGAATATGTAAATAAAWAAAWAAAWAAWAWAAAAAACTATGAAGGTGATGAGAGAAGTTCCCATTAACACAACTGGAGATTTCACACAATCACAACAAATTCTTGTCTGCATGGTTGGGATGTGTAGAGAGGCATGCCCATGTAATACAGTTCCACCCCCACTCCAGTGTTTGTGTGATACTGACCTATGGAGAACCTCTCTGTKTCACACACACAGAGAGAAACCAAACCCTGGTCTCTAGATTCTCTACATACTTATGGACTAAACATTTTAAAAGAACCTTCCTCATTCCATGCCCTAATTAAAAGTCTATTCACACCCAGGCAAACCCAGAGGATAACATTACAACAATAGGATTTGCATGACCTCAGGAGGACAGAGAGATGGATAGAGAGAAAGAGGGAGAGATTTTTTTTCTTTTTGCAATTCAGTGGCTTTTGTTTTTGTGGGGTTAGACCTTGGCTGGTGTTGTTCAGTGGTTTATTGTTTTAAACATCGGCTTTTGTTTTTGTGGGGTTAGACCTTGGCTGGTGCCTGCTGTATGAGAGTATATGTGTTGTGAGTATGTGTGTGCGTGAGTGT
>NC_036842.1:73949476-73952492 GCF_002910315.2 Salvelinus sp. IW2-2015 | reverse complement strand
TTATGTTACCGTGAGTTGTACTTGTGTGTGTTTGTGTGTGTGTGTGTGTGTGTGTGTGTGTGTGTGTGGGGGGGGGGGGCGGGGGGGGGGGGCTCTGGATGCGGTATCAAAAGGGTGCGACAGGTTCTGGACAGAGACAGAGCTCCCTGCGGAAGTTCCCTACACGGCATTATAAACTAAAGTACCCTTTCTTTCACCGCTCCTTCCCTCTCATTTCTTCTCCTTCCCACCACTATAACTATTCTTTACTGCTACGCTACACACCATGCACCAACTATCAACAATAACGCACCCCCCCACCCAACAACATATCTCCCTGACTAGACACCACTTATAGAATAACATGTACGAGCTAACACTCTCAAAGTCCTATGTCGCCTGGCAGTGTACGAACCCAGTAACAAAACCAAAACAACCTCAGAATGAGCAGGAATCACATCTATCTATACCTCCGTGTTCCTCTAGTACCCTTATTCAGACTGCTCATAGTCCTATAGTCATGTTGTTGTTACACAGATTGGACCTCCGGCAGGAGATAAATGCTTTCGTAGCAGGTTTATTAACATCCCCCATGCTCCCATCCGCTAATCCCTGTCCCCCTGTCCTACTGCCCTCTGCCAGTCCTACACTTGCCGGACCTGTCGGTCACAGAGAACAGACCTTGGCAACAACCCCACACTCAGAAGCCACAGACACACACACCTCACATCTCACTCCACAAATGTTTAGCAATGCCAAACATTAATTTACCTTATATTCACAGCTGTATGTAAGCCTATATTCATAATTGAAAACTTAGAATGAATATCATTAACAGAGACTCTCTCTACCCTGTTCTCTGTGCAGGTCTGCTGTATGTGTGTTGTTCCATCCAAGTACAGTAGTTCGGCTGTGTTGTGTATGTGTAGTGCTGTGGTCTAATAGAGAAATCACAGAGGGCGTGATATAGAGATGACTGATACACACACACAGGTATCATTATCTACTGATGGCCAACCAATGAGAGTGTGTGTGTGTGTGTGTGTGTGTGTGTGTGTGTGTGTGTGTGTGTGTGTGTGTGTGTGTGTGTGTGTGTGTGTGAAAGAGAGAGTGCATGTGTATGTGTGTGTCTGTGTGAGTGTGTTCGTATGCGCGTGTATAATTATGATTGTGGTGGTGCTGAGAAAGAAATGTCTCTGTTTGAGAGAGCCATCTGTTGAGACAGACTCACACCATTCATCCTCAACGTAATTACCATGCAGGGAACGACAGAGCGGAAAAAAAGGCAACCAGGAATATGAGCGGGAGAGAAGGATAGACAGATTAACGATACTTCACTTAATCACTGGCAAGTCACTCTGGTATGTCTCTTCATTAACAAACTGAAAACAGTAGACAGCAGAAAATATTGTACACTCATACACATTGCTGAGTCAAAGATACTTTGTGATTCCAATGACAGATTGAATCCTTGGTTTTCTTCTGAGTTATCTGAGCTCATTCAGATGAGAAATCAGGCCTAGGCCAAAGCAAGGAAAACTGACTCTGTAGTGGACTAGCAATCTTTCAGACGAGAAACAGATGTACTATCTTGATTAGGAAAGCTAAATCAAGCTACTTTTTAAGCTCTATCCCTTACTCTGCTGGTGATCCTTCTGAGTTTTGGAAACTAAATGCACTGAAGAGTAAATGCAGTAAATGCACTGAAGAGTACAAATTGRTCTTCTTCCCAAGCAAGTTCTGTCTGACTGGCATCATAACTGAGAAGAATGGGATAAGTGATGCTTTCAATCATCATGTTATCTCTGCAGGGTTTTTACATGAGAGAAACGGTGGTGTAGTTGACCCTGGTCAACTCTTCTCTACGCCAGCCTCTAGCTGACTCAATGGTTAACCCATCAACTTCTAGTGAATCTTTGTTTTAATTTGAACAATTTACTCTCTTAATCAAGGCTAGATGCCTTGATTAAGATTGATGTAAGAAATCCACTGGGGCTGATATGCTTGATCCATTTTTGCTGCAGCTCTCTGCTCACCTGATTGCTGAATCATTAACCCATATTTTTATCCTGACGATTATATCTGGTACTATCCCCAAGGTTTGGAAGGCGGCCCATGTATTCCCCTTTTACAAAGGAGGTAACCCTTGTGACCTAAATAATTATTGGCCTATTTCTAAACTATCTTGCCTAGCTAAAATATTAGAGTCCTTAATTAAATCTCTGCTAAGATCTTTCTTGTCTTTGAAATGTATTCTAAATGTACATCAGTCTGGTTTTAGAACAGGTCATAGCAATATCTCTACTGCATCCCTAGTTATAAATGGTGTTAAATCAGGTTTCCTGGATTACTAGAACCCGCAGTAGTCGATTAACAATATCGACTTGTCTGTAAAAAAACTCCTCTTGTATGACAATGATACTGTTGTGTATGCTATTGCCCCCACTGTTGACCAGGCTCTATCTGAACTACAGTCTGCCTTCATTGTAATACAGCAAAACTTTATTGACCTGGAATTAGTACTGAATTCGGGTAGAACTAAGTATATGTTGTTCTCTAGAGAGCATAAAAATAAGTCTGATGATTTAAGCATATGTACTTTGGATGGTGTCCATGTAGATCGTGTCCCTGCTTACAAATATCTGTGCATCTGGATAGATGAAAAGCTGTCTTTTAAAAAGCATATTAATGAGTTAGTTAACAAGCTGAGAATAAAAATGGGTTTCTTCTATAGAAATAGGTCCTGCCTCTCGCTAAATAGTAGAATGCAGATTATTCAGTTGACGTTCCTATCGGTCCTAGACTATTGCGACATCATCTATACGAACTCAGCTGCCACTTCATTAAAGCCGTTAGATGCAGTTTATCATAGCACACTGCAATTACAATTTTTTGAAGATCTGGGGACCCATGCCAAATCTTTTCAGTCTCCTGAGGGGGATAAGGTGTTGTCGTGCCCTCTTCACAACTGTCTTGGTGTGTTTGGACCATGATAGTTTGTTGGTGATGTGGACACCAAGGAACTTGAAACTCTCAA
>NC_036842.1:73895872-73949451 GCF_002910315.2 Salvelinus sp. IW2-2015 | reverse complement strand
ATCTTCTCGTATAAAAAGCCCCGTCGATGTTAATTAGGGGGCCTGTTCGGCTTCGGATAATAAGAGTATCATGTAGTAGCCTAAACCTTTCATCTTAAACTTCACCACCCGCTACTGTTTTACATCTGTTTCCCTCTCCTTTCTTCTGTGAGATCCCTCTTTCTACAGACAGACATCATAATTACTATTAATCGTACTGAGTTCACTTGGTAAGGTCGTTAGTCTTGCTGCCGCAATGCTTACAGTACTCGACTGTAAGCTTCCATCAGTGACGGTTAGTTAAAACATTATTGTTAAATATAAAAAAGCTTTATATGGTTAGTTAAAACATTATTGTAGAGTGTAGTAATCTCAATGAAAGACCTTCCTTCTCTGTCTCATCGGCATACTATTCACTAGACCCTGATCAGCTATACTCGAATTTGGCGCGCGCTATGTATTTTGGTGCCCTCCGTGGAAACTCACAACTAATTGTTGGAGTGCTTGTACAATAGGTGATTAATCGTCAACTGTCAATTGAGTGTTTGGACTGGAGCTTACGTGCTCTGGAGCACTCATACTTTTGTTACTCTCGCTCTTGACAGATTCGCTAACAAATAGCAGGTAGACGTAAGAAGTGCAGTGACTCAGAAGGGAAGGCGCGGAAGACTCTTGCTCAGAGCACACGCATACCTATTTCCTCCAACCTCTACCGTTTGGAAGGATGCATAAGGAGTATGAGCAACCCAATATGACTTGTTTGCATACTTAGATCCCTGCAAGCAGCTAACTAAAAAAGCAGCAGTCCCTCTCAAAGGGAGGGCATAGCTTTCTAGTCACACCTGAATGTATGATAAGACCTTATATAAAATGCAGATCTGAATTTGTGACGTTAAAAGATATCATCACTCATTTCTATTATAGATTTGTAAAGAGATAATTTTAGCGCGCATTCTTCTGTCTTAATGACTGTCTTGCAGTATATTTTCTTCTGCCTTATAATGTTTCAGTATGATACGCCTCAGATAGTATCCTGCACTAGCAACTCAGGAGCAAGTGTTAGCGTTCAGAAAAGTGGAGTAGGAACACTCTCTGCATAGAATTTATGTAATAAGCGCTTAAAATTATACATACTAAGAGACAACGTTGATATGAGAACAAATATATCGCTCCATGGCGACGCTTAAATCACGAACTTTTCTCATGCTAGACATATACTGGAATCCTGAGCAACATATAACGCACTGTAAAGAGCTTCGCTTGTCTTCCGAGACTTCCTGAACGGACCCTTGCACTCATAACACTCATGTGGAGACAATAGATAATAATGCAACATTCCCCATTTCCTGAAGGAGTGGTATTAGTGTACCAATCTTCCAGAAGATTGGCAAGTTATCAAAGAGCCCACATTCACTGATCTGACAATAGAGACTCATCAAGACTCGCGTCTAGTGCATGAAAATAGACATATACAGAAATCAAATGATCATCGTAACAGATGACTCCTATACAGCGTTCGGTCCTAACCAATGCATTCGTAACTTCTCTCAAGTATTACACAATTCCACACTGATTGAGTATCTACTGCATAGAATTCTGTAGGATCTCGCACGTAGCAAGTTACAATCTACTCATTCGTGCCTTCCTAGACAGAGATACACACTAAATCGTCATATAATTAAAACGATTGTCTCTATCAATCGCTGTGCGTTTGAACAGCCATCATCACGCAATTGAAACTGCACTCAGAAGGTGGTAAATTACCTTTTAATGGCCGTCAGCACCAAGCTCTGCATCTATCCTCCGTAGCTCGGTCACGAGTATGTCCGTGGAATTGTGCATCGGTGATTGTGAAGATAACAGCGTGATGTTACCGATAGCTACACACACTCAAGACAACTTTAGTGAGAGCAGTATGTGGACAGAAGATCCCAAAAGTGTGGTCTACTATACAAATCGGATGCGTATATGTTCGCGGCTTTGTGTTCTAGAAATTCTCAGATCGCATTGGTATTGGGCAGACACAGTATATCTCAAGTCTTTTATCCCTCATCTCTGAGTTGAAATGGATTTGTTTTCCATCTGACGTAGCACTAGACAACTGAAGACTGTTGCTGTGATTGTTTCCTCAAGGATATCCCAGTGTACGGACAAAGAACTATACTAGTTTATAACTACACTATTTATTTTAAAAAAGAGCCACACCAACATATTGTAAGATACACTATTCCGTGAGAAAAAATCATGGGTAGTTTGGCTATCATATCATGTTGTTAATCACTTCTGCTCATTCAGAGAAAGTCCCGGGGTTATAGCAGTATGAAAAATCGTACGAAAGAGTCAATTTGCCTCATGATGAATAGGTTCATTAAAGTTGAAGAATACAGGTTTACTATAGTACGTCACACGCGAAAACACATAAGAGTATCTCACGCATCGACACTGTGTTGCACTTAGTTCGGAAGACAGAAACACCTCGTTATTCTCCACGGATGCTTATGGATGTGTAATTTTACTTAAGATGGTACAAATACAGAAAGAAGTCTGTCCATATTGAATAAGAGGACAGTCTTGACTTGTGTAGAGAACGCTAGAGATAAGCACAAGAGAGATCGAGTCTGTATCATTTCTTTCTATGTAAATATACAAGAGATGTAAGCTTAGACCCGCAGTACAAAAAGATATTGAGCAACGTACGCGGACACGTAGATGATGGCCTGTAGCTATTCAGACATAGATAAGGTAGATGTCACAAGTGTGTATATGGTGTGGAATAAGTGAGCTTCTCTACACTTTTTTAATTTTTGAGTAGAGCAAAAGATCTTGTATAGAGACTGGTTTCTGGCGATATTTCCGCTGCCTTATGCGTACATCCTCTGAGGATGACTCCTTATGCATGATAAGGAACCTACCGGACACAGTCTACATCAGCTTAGATAGCCACTCGGATTGTGCCTACAGCTCTCAGGAATACTGCAAATAACAACGGCCTAGTGAGTGGAGATCTCTGGCATGAGAGAGCAGTGGCAACCGCACTGTACGCCTCGCAGATACTATTCGACTCAAAGCACTTCATCAGAAAACACAGACAGAATTTTACAAGGACAGCTTTTTCCAAGCACTTGATTGGTTTTTTGCTACTGACACTGTGAGCAAGAGAAACGTCTAAGAAGCGTCTCTATGTGACACTCGATGTACTGTCAGCTTGGTACGTGATCTCTTCACTCGAGATGGAAAAGATTAAATAGATAGAGAGTCATGGTCTCGAGATTAGGCTACGGGAGGTCGAAGAACAGACACGTGTGATGTACACGTTTGCTGCAGGAGTGCACCAGTAATCTATGTTGACGCTCAAAAACTCGAGATCCCAGAGAAATGCTATCGCCGTCCAAATAAATGCTTCACAGAGTTCAAGTAACAGACACAGGTTTCTCAATCATCTTTTTTTAATCTGTTCAGTTAGTGAGATCTTTGTCACCTGACATCGAGGCATTCATGTGCAAGGGTTATTTAGCGGTGTCAGAAAGAGAAGGATCTCTAGTAGACACACATGGCAAGCAGCAGAAGAATAGACTTGGAAGGGGCAGGCAGAGGAATACGCGGAGCTCAAGGATGCATAATTGAGCACCGCGGCTGCGCGCGAGCAAATACACGATCCTTTGGTCGACTCGATCCGAGTACCAACTAATACGTGAGGAGGTAGATCCGATGCCTTTGAGTATCCGGATCTCGCGACACACCAGCCAGAGACTCTCCACTATCTCTCTCGTGGTTGAGGATGAGCAGGCAGTAGAGGGGAGTGCCCTGAACCAGATAGAAAATCTCGATCATTGTGGTTCGCCACCCGTGCAACGACATGAAGGAGAGTGAGGTGAGCAGGGGCTGTGAGGTGAGAGCTCGCTTTAGTTGCTGGATGCAGATGGGTCTCATAGATCTTCCCATGCTAGTATTTGCTGCGCTACGCTGTTCGACTCTCTAGGTATCTGTTTCTATCTATTTTTTGTCTTTGCTCTCAATTCGGAAGACATGACCGCACACTACCACCTCTCAGAAGAACTGACTGTACTTATGAGCTAGTATTATGAACGACAAAAGCAGGATCGCAGAGATAGTGTGAATGTCGCTGCACTGTAGAATTGCATCAGATGACCTGGCGTCCCCAAGCTGTATTAACGCTTCCGGCGCTAACAACCGAACTTGAGTATGATGACTGATTGAGCGAGCACTCTGGAGTTGGAAGCGCAGAGATGGGAAGGAAAGCAGCCAACAAGGTTGCGCTCTCAAGCTGATAGACTTACAACTGGGAAATACTGGCCTCTGCACTAGACAGTCATAGGCGCCAGAGATGCACAACTCTCTCACGCGCTGAAAGCTTGCAGGTTGGGAAGAATGGAGCAAGCAAGTGTGCTGGAGGGCAGAGCCAGTCACCAGCCAGAGAGAAAGGGCGGTGAGGAGGGGGAGTTGGTGAGTAAAGACGAGATCGGAGAGATGAGAAAGAGTCAACTAGTGTGTACGTGGAGTATGGAGTAGCCTGATGGTGGAGTGCAAAAACAGTAGAGGAGGTGAGTGTGATATGCAAGAGGTATGTAGGATGATGATTCGCAAGAGAGAGGTAGATGCGAGAGAGAGAGCGAGACAATGTGAGAAGAGAGAGAGAGATAGAGGAAGTGAAGAGAGTGGAGTAGAGAAGGAGATAGGCAGAACCCGTGAGATATGTGAGGTGTGAAGTGAGTTAAGCTGGTACGATCGTAATTTGTTGGACTCAGGGTATAAGTGTGAACTCCTAAGTTACACGATGAGAGAATTTGCGCATCGTTTTTTTTCTGGAACGATAAGTTGTTTTGCGTGCTAGGCGTTACTGTTCAAAAACTGGTTCTACCTCAGAAATCCTATATACCTAAACCTCATCTAAAGAAGAAGCTCCCATCCTATTTGAGTATCTACTACGCTACAACCACACACATAGATCCATGTGTTGAGATGACACACGCTTCGATTATATTAATCAAGTAACTTGTATGAAAAACATCTGTAATGCTATTTGATGATCAAGACACGTGTATTGATGCTACTTAGATCTCCGAAATACTCGCAGCTCGCCACGTAGTGAGCTTTTAGAGGATTTAATAGGCGTTTTAAAGATGTAGAGTCATTTAGAACAGTGTAGTGTAACGATTTGACTTAAGTCGTGATCATTTCGCGATATTGCATACTAATGCTCTCTGACGTCAATACATGAGAAAGAAGGTCTTACTTCGACTCTGTTCACATCTATCCAGGAGGCTGCTTGGTTACCACTCTGCGTACTAGTTACCTTTTCTATTTTTGCGCTTCTCAGGCAACAATCAACACAGAAATGTTCATCTTGGGTACTGTGCATATGGGCGGAACCTCGCAGAACAACTAGGTCCATCAAGGGGACAATTGTCGAACTGTCCTGTTGAAAAAAACCAGTAGAGTAGCGCTGTAGAAGGTAGAATGTAGAAGACTTGGAAGAGAGTTGGGCGGGAGCATGAGAGCTCACACGAGAGGAGGCACGAGATGGCGTTTTAGAGAGAAGAGACCGGAGGAGAGGGGGTTTAGACAGAGAGGAGTCAAGAAGGAGCGGTAGTACGAGCTGAAAGACACTAACAATCACGAAGATGATGTAGCGGAGCGGAGAAGGAGGACGGGATCGCGAGGCCGAGAGCTCAGTGACACAGGAAAGGAGAAGATGATGAGATGTGGTACTTAGGAGAAATAAACTGTGTGCACTCAGTGTTGAGTTAATAGAAGCAGATTGTCCGCTCTTCCTGTTTCTTGCTTAACGCTGAGGTTCATCAGTATTAGTCATCAGAAGTTGTGCGCAGCTCCTCAGCATCTAAGAATCTGTAGCTCTGCTATGGAACGTACGAATCCAGAAGAGTTCTTTTACGATTACTAGAACCACATCCAAGGTCTCACTGTGAAAACAATACCATTACCAGTAAAGCTCAGGCCATATCTGGCTTATTTCGTACAATCGCACATTTGATCATATTAGATGAACAGTAGTTTTCAGATTGTAGTAAGGCAAATTTGAGTACATCTCATACTGAAGTATCATTTTATTTACTAGTTTGTTGGTGATGTGGACACCAAGGAACTTGAAACTCTCAACCTTCTCTACTACAGCCCCGTCGATGTTAATGGGGGCCTGTTCGGCCCTCCTTTTCCTATAGTCCACAATCATCTCCTTGGTCTTGCTCATATTAAATGAGAGGTTGTTGTCCTGGCACCACACTACCAGGTCTCTGACCTCCTCCCTATAGACTGTTTCATCGTTGTCGGTGATCAGGCCTACCACTGTTGTGTCGTCAGGAAACGTAATGATGGTGTTGGAGTCGTGCTTGGTCACTCAGTCGTGGGTAAACAGGGAGTACAGGAGGGGACTAAGRACGCACCCCTGTTGAAGATCAGCGTGGCAGATCTGTTGTTGCCTACTAGCGCCTCTAGGGCAATTCAGAAACCTGATTGAGGACCTTATTACCGATGAATGTGTTAGTTTTTTTATGATTGTGTTTTTCTTTCTGCTTGCGTTTAGTACTTTCTGTAATTTATATAAGTCATGTATCATCTGTAAAAGAGACCTTGGTCTCAGTATGACTCTCTGATAAAATAAAGGTTAAWTAAAAAATATATCATTCTAGAGCTTTCTAGAACTTTCTATGAAATTAGAGAACTTTCGTTTCCACCTGACCCATGACAACACAGTGGAAATAGTATAAAATCCATTCCAGTGTATAGTTTTCTAGAGATGGATATCAGAACAGATCTATGTATCTCACAGAGCTGGTCACAGTGTATGTTCAGTAAATATCTAACAGATTCGATCCAGCGTGATCTAACAGATTCTAACATATTCACTCTGATACATATCTACTCTGATCTGAAGGACTCAGTAATTATATTTTGTAACAGATCCTACTACGTTCATGTCTTTGATCAGCCATATGGCACATGGAATTCTGAGGAAGAAAGTGTAGAGTACATAGGTGTAGAGTACATGTACTCTATGCAGAGTACATAGGCTATCAATGTGGTTTCCTTTTCAATCCCATGCATATGGCAGACACATATCTTCCATTCTCAGTAAAACATTTAATTAATGCTGAAAATGTGCTGTATAAAGCCAAATACATAAAACCTTTTAAAAGCAACCAAACAACATCATGGAAATATGGGTTGCACTTTATGTTGACACACACTTTCYCAGAAATGCCATATCACAGTCAATCTTTAGTAGTTAAGTGAATCAGTTCTTTCTCAACACAAACAGACACAGGCACCAGCAGAAACCTCTATCCCTGCTAGATATGCATACAGACAAGTATGAATATAGAGCAGCTGGTAAGAACAGAGTAAGCATAGATGATTCTTCTTTTAAGATAGCATTAGAGTAATAGTAGAAAGAGGGAAGAAATATGGTACAGTAAGTGTCAAGGTAAATGAATAAGACTCACCTTTATAAGAGAGTTTTAGACGGGGCATATTGCTCTTCGTCTTCTGTGCTCCAGAAATAACCACCATCCCACACAGCAACACCACCATGCCCCAGAAAGAGGCCATGATCCTGGGGAGAGAGAGGCCAGACAGGTCGCTGAAGAACCAGTCCTCCGGAACACAGAATAGATGTCAGCAGAACCAGGATCAGTCCCAGATCAGGGGTAGAGTTTCCAGAAAATAAAAAAGTATTGAAATACTGTCAAACAGAAGTCTGTTCAGTCCAGTAATTTAGCAAAACTGGACCAGAACCTGTCCTACGTTCAGGGGTTATGGGTCAGGGGTTCCAGAGACACAGAACCTGAAAATGGAGCAGGGGTATGGGTCAGTGCTATAAACAGCCAGTCTACGCAAGCCAAACGGAACCGAGACAAACCGAACTAAGTGGAAGTGAACCGAGCTGAACCGGACCCACACAGCAGACTCATATCACCTCAATGTTGGAGGTCAGAGGCAAGGGGAGTCCCACCATACCGATCCCGGGGAGAGTGAGGGGAGCTGGGCTAGAGACCAGTCTACGTGGGTCTCTGCTCCAGCAATTCTCTAGTGTTGACTCTCTATTTGTTTCTCTATTTTCTCTCTTCCAGCATGCCCTCAATTAAAACTCTGTCTTTAGTTAGTAAAGACAAACAGGTCCAGTATGTTCCAGCTCCTAATCCAGTTAGCTTGGGAAACAGTCTTCACTGAGACACTCTATGTCCTCAACATAGCCCAGCTCAGCCTAGCCCTGTCCACACTACACACTGCACACAGAGCAACTGAGAACAGCTGAGGGAGCCAGCACAGCCAGAGAGAAGGGGGTGGAGGGAGTGGAGACGGGTAAGAGAAAGAGCACAGGGACGTGTGAGAGAGCTTGTGAGAGTGAAAAAGTGAGGAGGAGGGAGAGCGAGAGAGAGAGAGAGAGAGAGAGAGAGAGAGAGAGAGAGAGAGAGAGAGAGATAGAGAGTGAGTGAGAGAAGGAAGGCAGAGAGAGTAGTAGAGATAAGTGCGGTAAGTGAATGTTGTACTGTAAGTGAATCCTGTAACAGAGAGGTTGTGACTGTTTTTTTTCTACACTGAGCTCTACTGTTCTACCTCAGAATTCCCTATTCCTCTACCCTTGACCTCCTCTATTGTCCTTCTCCCAATGTCCAGTTTACCTTATCCTGATATACTGTATCTTTGACAGCAGGACTCTATCAGTACCACTGCCAGGACATTAGGTAATTGGTCTAATGGGTATTAGACAGGTTCGATCCAAGTCACTCAACAATCTAAATGCTCCATAATAATAGTCCCATACAGCCTCTACAGGCCTGGCTAGCTGGACACACCACTGTTACTGTTTCACAGCCAAACACACAATTTACTGGTCAGCCTCGCAAAACAGGCCCAAGGACTTCACTGTCCTTGAAACAGAGAGAGGGAGAGAGATAGAGATTGAGGAGTGGGGGTTAGACAGAGAGGAGGAGAGGGGGTTAGAGAGAGAGAGAGGAGGAGAGGGGGTTAGACAGAGAGGAGGAGAGGGGGTAGAGACTGAGAAAGAACAAATAAAGACAGAGAGAGGGAGGAGGGTGGGAGAGAGAGACAGCAGGAAAGAAAGAGAGAGGGATAGCTAATGGTATTGTAATAACAGCTTGCTACCGTAGTTGAAGTGGGCTACAGACTAGTAGCTCTGAGAACGGACTAAGTTTTAGATTACTGCCCTGTGAAAACACTACCATTACAGTAAAGCTCAGGCCATATCTGGCTTTTGTCAAACATTGATCATMTATAACATGTTTCAGATTAGTATTAGGCCATTAAACATATAGATGTATATTTATTTACATTTCCTGCTTTTGTTGTGAAGAGTTGTTTATTGAAGTTACACAGCAGTACAGTGAATAGATAACATCCAACAGGCTTTACACTCTGTTACCAACGTACTGACCTTGGAGCTCTCCATTGAGCTTAATTTGGCTCTGTGAAACCAATAACCACTCTATAATGGCTAGATTCCAGCTGGTCCTGACATGTCTGGTGTGTCCACATCTGTTCTGACCTGTCTCACACCTCTACTTCCCTTTCTATATCCAAACCCATCGACAGCCATCCCTCTATCCCTCTCTCTATCTCTTCCTCCCTCCTTCCACCCTGTTTTCCTTCACCCCTCCTCCATTCCCTCCATCAGCAGTTTTCACTATTTTCTCTTCAACCTCTCTATCCCACCTCTTTCACATTTCTTTCTACAGTAGTTATATATCAGTGGAGGCTCCTCAGAGGAGGAAGGGGAGGACCATCATTCTCAGTAAATTTCATTWAAAAAAAAGTTAAACATTAAAAAATGTATCCCTTTTAGATACAACTTTAATAAATACATTCACGTCACCAAATAATTGATTAAAACACACTGTTTTGCAATGAAGGTCTACAGTAGCCTCAACAGCACTATGTAGTGTAGCACCATGGTGTATCTGGTGTACAGCTAGTTTCCATCCTCCTCTGGGTACATTGACTTCAATACAACACCCAGGAGGCTCATGGTTCTCACCCCCTTCCATAGACTTACACAGTAATTATAACAACTTCTGGAGGACGTCCTCCAACCTATCAGAGCTCTTGCAGCATAAACTGACATGTTGTCCACCCATTCAAAGGATCAGATAATGAATCTAGTACTGAAAGCATAAGCTACAGCTAGCTAGCACTGCAGTGCATAAAACGTAGTGAGTAGCTGACTCAAAGAGAGAGAAAGACAATAGTTGAACAGTTTTGAACAAATTAATTTTGTTAAAAATCAAGGAAAAGAAAGAGAGATAGAGAGATAGCTAAGTTTAGTTGTATTTTTTTCACTTAGCTAACAAATGCAGTTAGCTAGTTTAACCTATTTAAACAGCTCAAACAGAGAYGAATGCTATGCTAGCTAGCTGACTATGGCTATCCAACACTGGATCTCTCCCAAGTCAAGGTAAGCTTTTGGTTTTATTAATTTATMGCCACCGGGGCCCACCAGTGTAACTGCAAAACTACTTGTAGCAGGTTTCGGCGTTACTAACGTTGTTAGCTAACGTGATGACAACGATGTAGGCTTTGTGTAGCGGTTAGTGGTTATGATATGAAGGTTTGGCTTGGAAAGTTTTTTTCGCCTGATCACAGACATCTCATGTGTTGTGCACTGAAGTCTATAAGCAAAGGGAAAAGGTGAAAGGAGGAGAGCGTGTAGATGCGAGAAGGAATTATACAATGATCTGGCTGCTATGAAAATGATCTGTGATTGCGTGTGACTAGGGGTCTATTCATCCTTGCGATTCTGTTGAAAATGTTTCTTAAAAGAAAGGTAATAGAATGAAACGGGGATAAACKGTCCTGAATTTGTCCAATAGAAACTCTCGTTTTGCAACTGCTGAACTAATGATTAAACTCTAGATTAGCTAGATACAGGCAAGAGTGTGCAACGCGATATTGAATGTGTCACTGTCTGTCACCTTGSTTACTAAAATTGTTCTCTCGACTTGTGTACCTACTTGTAAACTTTCATTCATAGGCTAGTTTGTAGCAACCTCATGATGGGTACACGGATAATAAGAGTATCATGTAGTAGCCTAAACCTTTCATCTTAAACTTCACCACCCGCTACTGTTTTACATCTGTTTCTCCCTCTCCTTCTCTGTGAGATCCCTCTTTCTACAGACAGACATCATAATTACTATTAATCGTACTGAGATCACTTGGTAAGGCTTGCTATACTCTGCTGCCAATGCTTACAGTACTCGACTGTAAGCTTCCATCAGTGACGGTTAGTTAAAACATTATTGTTAAATATAAAAAAGCTTTTATGGTTAGTTAAAACATTATTGTTAAATATAAAAAAAGCTTTTTGTCTCTGGACCTACTCACTGCCACAGTCATAATCTGGACCTAGTTTTGTCCCGTGGAATAAATATTGTGGATCTTAATGTTTTTCCTCATAATCCTGGACTATCGGACCACCATTTTATTACGTTTGCAATCGCAACAAATAGACAGTACCGTGCAGTATCGAAGAGCCCTCACTGCTGCTCGAGCATCCTATTTRTCCAACTTAATTGAGGAGAATAAGAACAATCCAAAATGTACTTTTGATACTGTCGCAAAGCTAACTAAAAAGCAGCATTCCCCAAGAGAGGATAGCTTTCACTTCAGTAGTGATAAAATCATGAACTTCTTTGACAAAAAGATCATCATCATCATCATCATTAGAAAGCAAATTACGGACTCTTTAAATCTGCGTATTTCTCCTAAGCTCAGTTGTCCTGAGTCTGCACAACTCTGCCAGGACCTAGCCTCAAGGGAGACACTCAAGTTTTTGTATACTATATCTCTTGACACGTTGATGAAAATAGTCATGGCCTCTAAACCTTCAAGCTGCATACTGGATCCTGTTCCAACTAAACCACTGAAAGAGCTGCTTCCTGTGCTTGGCCCTCCTATATTGAACATGATAAATGCCTCCCTATCCACCGGATGTGTACCAAACTCACTAAGAATGGCAGTAATAAAGCCTCTCTTGAAAAAGCCAAACCTTGACCCAGAAAATACAAAAAACGATCGGCCTATATCGAATCTCGCATTCCTCTCAAAAAATTGGGAAAAATCTGTTGCGCAGCAACTCACTGCCTTCCTGAAGACAAACAATGTATATAAAATGCTTCAGTCTGGTTTTAGACCCCATCATAGCACTGAAACTGCACTCAGGAAGGTGGTAAATTACCTTTTAATGGCGTCAGACCAAGGCTCTGCATCTATCCTCGTGCTCCTAGTCCTTAGTGCTGCTTTTGATACCATCGATCACCACATGCTTTTGGAGAGATTGGAAACCCAAATTGGTCTACACGGACAAGTTCTGGCCTGGTTTAGATCTTATCTGTTGGAAAGTTATCAGTTTATCTCTGTGGATGGTTTGTCCTCTGACAAATCAACTGTACATGTCTGTGTTCCTCAAGGTTCCGTTTTAGGACGACTATTGTTTTCACTATATATTCTACCTCTTGGTAACGTCATTCGGAAACATAATGTTAACTTTCACTGCTATTCTAGCAGCCGGGTATAGCACTAAAAAAAGTGAAGCATTGCAGTAGTCTAATCTAGAAGTTACAAAAGCAAGGATACATTTTTCTGCATAATTTTTGGACAGAACGTTTCAGATTTTTGTAATTTTACGTAGATGGTAAAAAGCTGTCCATGAAACAGTCTTGATATGTTCGTCAAAAGAGAGATCAGCTGTACATTTCAATGAAACATGGTGAAGCCCCAAAATTGCCCTCCCTGGACGCCTGTGTTTCAGACATAAGGAAGTGGATGGTGGCAAATGTTCTATTTTTAAATTTGGACAAAACAGAGATGCTAGTTCTAGGTCCCAAGAAACTAAGAGATCTTCTGTAGGATCAGACAATTCATCTTGATGGTTGTACAGTTGTCTCAAATAACACTGTGAAGGACCTCGGCAATACTCTGGACCCTGATCTCTCTTTTGACAAACATTTCAAAACTGTTTCAAGGACAGCTTTTTTCCAAGCACTTGATGGTTTTTGCTACTGCACTTGAAGAAACTTACAAGCTCTTGAAATGTTCCGTCTTGACTGACCTTCATGTCTTAAAGTAATGATGGACTGTCGTGGACGGGAAAGGAAGACCCAGAGTTACCTTTGCTGCAGAGGACAAGTTCATTTGAGTTACCAGTCCCAGAAATTGCAGGCCAAATAAATGCTTCACAGAGTTCAAGTAACAGACACATCTCAACATCAACTGTTCAGAGGAGACTGCATGAATCAGGCCTTCATGGTCAAATTGCTGCAAAGAAACCTTTACATCAATAATAATAAGAGATTTGCTTGGGCCAAGAAACACAAGCAATGGACATTAGACCGGTGGAAATCTGTCCTTTGGTCTGATGAGTCCAAATTGGAGATTTTTAGTTCCAACCGCCGTGTCTTTGTGAGATGCAGAGTAGGTGAACAGATGATCTCCGCATGTGTGGTTCCCACCGTGAAGCATGGAGGATGAGGTGTGATGGTGTGGTGGTGCTTTGCTGGTGACGCAATTCCATCTGGTTTGCTCTTCGTGGTACTATCATTTGTTGTTCAACAGGACAATGACCCAATACACCTCCAGGCTGTGTAAGGGCTATTTGACAAAGAAGAAGAGTGATGGAGTGCTGCATCAGATGACCTGGCCTCCACAATCACCCGACCTCAACCGAATTGAGATGGTTTGGGATGAGTTGGAGCGCAGAGTGAAGGAAAAGCAGCCAACAAGTGCTCAGCATATATGGGAACTCCTTCAAGACTGTAGGAAAAGCATTCCAGGTGAAGCTGGTTGAGAGAATGCCAAGAGTGTGCAAAGCTGTCATCAAGGCAAAGGTTGGCTACTTTAAAGAATCTAAAATAMAAAATATTTTTGGGGTGAGTACATGATTCCATAAGTGTTATTTCATAGTTTTGATGTCTTCACTGTTATTCTACAATGTAGAAAAAAGTAAAATAGAATAAAATAAAACCCTTGAATGAGTAAGTGTATCCAAACTTTTGACAGGTACTGTACATACTAAAATCGCCACTGTTTGGAAGTAGTTGTTTTGGGCTGCTGTCAAAATGAACCCAAACTTAAAAAGTCCATATTGATACAGAAACAAATAATTGTTAAGAGCAAGTTGATTAACAAAGTAATGAAAACATTTTAAGATTTGAATAAACCACCTTTGAGCTATGATCAAAATGCAGTCAGTAGTTTGAGGGTTAAAGTCCTTTAAGTAAGCCTACTAGGAAATGATTATGTGTATTGTTGACTGCTTTGAAGTACCAGAAAGTCTACTGTTATTACATCACTTCTTGGTACATTTCTCAGTTGCTCTTGCAAATACAGAAGCTGCACTGTGTAGCGGAACCTCAGCCATTCATGGGGACATGGATGTCTAACAACCTATCTTTAAGTAAGACTCAGTGGCGACAGAGTTACCCAATCTTATCGGTGCCCAAAGCGGTCAGCTCACGGTGTTACGGCACAACGTACACACTGTGTATTTCTGAGAAAACTGTGCAGTGTTGAAGGATTGTRCTCTCCTGGTTTCTGAGGTCATCAATGCACAATGTCCCACTCCTCAACTGTGCCATTGATATACATCAGATTCTCATAAATCCAAGGTCTAAACAACATGATGAAAGGGATTCAACATGGTTCATCCTACAGACAGACACACGCCATGCTGCGTAAGTGACTGGCTCTATCACAATACAAAACATCCTAGACAGTACAGTACGTAGGACATGGATTTCTGGGGAAGTTCCCACAAGGGTATAGTACTCAGACACTTGGCGCCCGATCACATAGAGACATACACCATGCTCTCCATATCTCTCTCTGTCTGATATATATAGTAATCCCACACTCATACAGTCACACAAGGAAGTTCCAAGAAGCGAACTGGAAAACTGTTGTTGTTATAGGAGCTCACTAAGATGATCACATGCTGCTTTGAATTCAGGACAGGACAGAACCACTGTTTGGTCCATGTACACTGTTTAAACAGTTACATGAGATATACATACCTATTTCATACACAAACTACCAGATACAACCAATTAGATATTTTTGCAATTAAAAGATAAAAGCGTACAGTTTTCAATTTACTATCACATACTGTTTTGATATTTCCACAATCAACAGATATCGCCCAGTTTTCACAAACAAGTAAGGTGAAAACTGGAAAATGTCAATAAACACCATCAATCAACACACAAAGCCATAATCAGAGAGTCATCAATCATAGACTAAACAAGAGGACGGTTGTCTTTCCTCTTAAAGCGGGTAAAGTGGGACGTCACTCCTTAACAAACGTCTGACAGTTAGCAAGCTGTCTCCCTACCATAGTGAATGATAATGAGTTATAGTGAGGATGCTCTGGCCATAGACTCAGGACTGATAGAACCGACATAACCCTGAAATCCACATCATTTCCCACCCAATATCAGAATGAGCAGAATAAAATGTGTCATTGTTGAATGTTTTTAACACTGAGCAAGACACTGAATTATGTTGTTTACCGAATTCAGAATTTAAGTAATTCAACATTTCAAATGGCACATCTGGTCATCAGTGCTCTACCCATCACAAAACCTAACTTTGAATGGGGATGTGTGTTCTAGTTATTCTAGGTCTATGTATCTGGTCTAGGCTTACAGCTGATGGCAGGGACCACTAATAGGCCGTAGCAGAGTGTATAAAGACCCTTCAGACACACAGAGAACAGCAGAACTAATCCCCCTACTGAAACGGATGGACTCATGGTTATGGTAATGTAGCCACACACACACATGCCCACACACACACACACACACACACACCCCCCACACACACACACCCACCCCCACACACACACAGAACGAGTGTCACACATAGTACTTCCTAAACAGGCTGGATTAAGAGGTGGAACAGACAGGAGCTTTTATCTGAAACTGGGGACTGGCAGCGTTGCGACACTAGTTCATTATTCTGAGGATGTAACCCTATCTGCTACGCTGAGCCCAGACAGAACTATTGTTGAGATGGATGACTGGTGAATGGCCCACTTGAGATTGATAAAACACACTTTGTCTTCTTTCCCATCTGTTGACAACTGGGATTGAATTATAATTCAATCTCAGAGAAGGTTATCAGTTTGTTAGAAGAGTGGAACCAACCTCCTGTGTTCAGACTCCTAGACAGAGAGTGGTGAGTACCCATCCATTCCTTTCAGGGAATGTATTCAGGACAACTCAAGAGTCCTCCACTGCTCCCTCTCCTCCTCTCGTCACCCCTTCAACTGTTCTCCTCCGCTTCTCCAACGATCTGTACTTATTTCAGTCCCTTTCTCCACCTTTCCTCCTCATGTCTTAACTCCTCTTTCCTCCTCTCTTCTTTCCACCTCGCTCCACTCATCACCCCCTATCACCCCCCCACTTCTCTTCCTATCTCTATCCTCTTCCATTACCCCTCTCCTTTCCTCTCTCTCCTTTCCTCTCCTCCTTTCTTCACTCCTCTCTCTTGTGCTATCAAATCTCCTGAACCTGACACAAACTCTCACTCTCTCTCCTCTCTCTCCTTCTCACTCTCCTTTCCTCGGTCACAGTGTCTGATTTCATCTTTACAACCTTGTAAACCTCTGAATATTGGTCTCCTCTGCCTTTCCTTTCAGCTCAGTTACAGTTCAGAAACACACACAATTACGTTAATCTAGTTTAACAGATATGTTCTTTATTATTCAGACAGTATCCAGTAGGTCCGTGGATATACAGAGCTCAAAGAGAGTTTCTGTGTTTCAAGGAGGCAGAGTCTAAACTCAACTGAGAGGACCTCAAGTGGTCTCACCTCAAAGGACTGAAGAGCTATAAACTCAGATGTTTCTGGGGTGAGAGGGGGAAGGGGTTGAGTTTATCAGGCAGTAGAGTGATTGTGGTATGTTATGGATTGGGGGTTAGTGGAGGGGTTCTGTTAATACCCATTGGGATTCAGGATCCCCCATCAGAACTCACTCAGCCCCTCTCAAACAATGCCATCCCCCATCGCTGACCCCCGCCCCCCCCCCCCCAACCTTCAGATCTCGCCCTAAACCTGCTCAAGACCCCATCCAGACCAGCCCTACTGTCCACCTCTGACTCACAAATGGCCCTGCACCCTTTACTCACCCTCAACCTTTCTCCCCTTCTCTTCCAGTCTCTTCTCTCTCCCTGTTCACTTTTCCCCTCCCACTCTCATCTCTCCTCCCATCGATTCTCTCTCCTTTCCACTCCACAGGGGTGGAGCATAATCCCCTAAATGAGAGGATTTGGCTAAGTAAAATTGTTTAATTTTTATTAAACCACATAGGTCTGAAATCATAGCAAAATGAACCACAACATGCAAGTAAGCGGGGTAGGCAACTGATTCAGGCTGCGGGGCGATTTTTGTCGGAGTGAATGGTCGGGGGGGGGGGATAAGTACAATAATTTGTACAACTCAAGTCCAAAAGAAGATGTATTGAAAATAACAATAATTTCATTACTAGATAACATTGTCACACGATCAGCAATGATCAATATGTTTTTATTTGTGGGAATACTTGGGGTAATATTTACTATTACTTAACAATTTTTTGGGGGGCAGAATTTTTAAATTCCCTTGCGGACGGTTTTTGGCTTGCGTCTGTTGCCGACCCCTGCGTTACGAGACATCTCTCCTAAACCACCTACCGACCCCCCGTCAAACAAGACTTGTCCTCACAGTCAATGCTTCTTTCCATTTTACCACATACCCTCTACAATATGCAGTTCAACATCTGAATAGCATACTTGTAACAGTCCAATCTTGAAGAAATGTACCCAGAGATAAATGAGCTGGTCTTCCTGGTTACGGCCCATTATGATGCAGTGTCTGGTGCTGATGTTACGGCCCATTATGATGCAGCGGCTGGCTGATGTTACGGCCCATTATGATAGAGTGGCTGGGCTGATGTTACGGCCCATTATGATGCAGTGGCTGGGCTGATGTTACGGCCCATTATGATGCAGCGGCTGGGCTGATGTTACGGCCCATTATGATGCAGTGGCTGGGCTGATGTTACGGCCCATTATGATGCAGTGGCTGGGCTGATGTTACGGCCCATTATGATGCAGTGGCTGGGCTGATTTTTACGGCCCATTATGATGCAGCGGCTGGGCTGATGTTACGGCCCATTATGATGCAGTGGCTGGGCTGATGTTACGGCCCATTTATGATGCAGTGGCTGGGCTGATGTTCGGCCCATTATGATGCAGTGGCTGGGCTGATGTTACGGCCCATTATGATGCAGTGGCTGGGCTGATGTTACGGCCCATTATATGCAGCGGCTGGGTGATGTTACGGCCCATTATGATGCAGTGGCTGGGCTGATGTTACGGCCCATTATGATGCAGTTGCTGGGCTGATGTTACGGCCCATTATGATGCAGTGGCTGGGCTGATGTTACGGCCCATTATGATGCAGTGGCTGGGCTGATGTTACGTCCCATTATGATGCAGTGGCTGGGCTGATGTTACGGCCCCATTATGATGCAGTGGCTGGGCTGATGTTAATGCATTTAGTGGGTTCTTCTGGGATTTGTCAGGGAAAGACTTCTGTTTCTGTCTGTCTTATAGCAGAAATAATGACCCATGAATGAATAAAAATATCTCTGAATGACATAAGAGTTGTGTGTGTGTGTGTGTGTTGTGTGTCTTGTGTGTGTGTGTGTGTGTGTGTGTGTGTGTGTGTGTGTGTGTGTGTGTGTGTGTGTGTGTGTGTGTGTGTGTGTGTGTGTGTGTGTGTGTGTGTGTGTGTGTGTGTGTGTGTGTGTGTGTGTGTGTGTGTGTGTGTGTGTGTGTGTGTGTGTGTGTGTGTGTGTGTGTGTGTGGGTGTGTGTGTGTGTGTGTGTGTGTGTGTGTGTGTGTGTGTGTGTGTGTGTGTGTGTGTGTGTGCCATACACCTGAGGAGAGACCTATGACATAGATACACAATCTCTCCCATTGCCACGGATATTGAGTTGCCTGTGACGATGAGACAGATGCGTTGGCATCCTGGTCAGAATGGACACACACAAACACACACATACACACACAAACGTTTCCCTCGGTGATGGAAGCCAGCTGTTGAGGCAGCTAGGGCTCTGACCTGGGAGAGAGAAGGGTCTGTCTTTCATCACTGAAGGAGCTACCAGGACTGGCTAGAGTGAGGGAACCTATTCTACCACTGGTTAGTCTATGGAAATATTTTATACTCAGCAACTGTCTACCACAATGGAAACACTGAGGCAGGGCCCTTCATTGCCTAATTCTGAGGACTAAAGTTCAAATGAAATGTGTCCCTTAGACATGCCAGACAGTTAAAACCCTCACGGGTGAGATGTGCTAGGAAAATATGCCGCAACAGTARGAGGACAGAACAATGTTTTAGTAAACATTTTGTAGTTACAGAGACAGAGTATGGTTAKATAAACAGAGTAGTCCATGCAGTATTTATAAAACAATAAACCACACGTTGTTGGTAATTTACTGTTTCTTAATGAAAAATGTATCAGAAAACAGAGTGAAAACCACAGAGCTATGAATAAATGACTGGGGACAGTGTTCTGTCCTCAACATCCATGCAGCCCCACCCTATCCACCCTATATGTCCATGCAGCCAGGGATGTAGTGGAGCGTAAAAGCACATAAACGCTGTTTATGAACCGGTTACAGATGTTTACGCTAAATTAGCGTTGTTAGGGTGTACATTACCTMCTGCCAGTCATCTTGACAAACGTTTAGCATTCCTACCACTAAATCCCTCTGCAGGACTAGTAAACTAGTGCACAGTAATGTTTACTAATAGGTGCACATTGTGAAGGTGATCTATGACCCAGTATATTCGAGTTAAGTATAGTAAATACAGTGAGCCTACCTGTCATAAGGGAGTAGTCTTTAGGAATTCCTTTGGATAACTGTCAGGATCAGCAGAGCTCTAAGGGCCTTGCTTCACTGTTCTCAGCCTGTTCAACCTCCACATTAATTTATTATCCGTCATTAATATTTTACTGTGAGTCTTCCTGAGTTGCACCGGCATGTCTATCCACACAGAGATGACACGAACTGGGATAGAGACATTTACCTTTTACCACAGTCGCGCCAACTTGCCCGTTACAAATACGGTGTTGAAAAGTGTTGTTCTCTGCTKCAGTCGGCAAGCGGTACCGGAGCATCGGGTCTTGGACCAACAGGCTCCGAGACAGCTTCTATCTCCAAGCCATGAGACTGCATACTAGTTCATCAAATGGCTACCTAGATGACCTGCATTGACTCTATTTGGCATTGACACGCTCACACAAACACACACACACACTTTCACACATGTACAGTGCCTTCAGAAAATATTCATACACCTTGATGTATTKCACATTTTGTTTTGTTACAGCCTGAATTTAAAATCAAAATATTTTTTTCTCACCCTTCTACACACAATACCCCATAATGACAAAGTGAAAACATGTTTTTAGACATTTTTTTTGTTTTGAAAATGAAATACAATATTTGCACATGATAAAAAAAAWAATATTCAAGCTCTGTCAAGTTGGCAGCTATTTTCAAGTCTTGCCATATATTTTCAAGACGATTTAAGTCAAAACTGTAACTAGGCCACTCACAAACATTCAATGTTGTTTTGGTAAGGAACTTCAGTGTATATTTGGCCTTGTGTTTTAGGTTATTGTCCTGCTGAAAGGTGAATGTGTCTCCCAGTGTCTATTGGAAAGCAGACTGAGCCAGGTTTTCCTCTAGGATTTTGCCTGTGTTTAGCTCTATTATGTTTCTTTGTATCCTAAAAAAACTCCCAAGTCTGCTGATGACAAGCATACACATAACAGTATGAAAATGTATGCACTCACTACTGTAAGTCGCTCTGGATAAGAGCGTCTGGTAAATTACTTCAATGTAAAAATGTAAATGTAATGATGCAGCCATCACCATTCTTGAAAATATGAAGAGTGGTACTCAGTGATGTGTCGTTTTGGATTTTCCCCAAACAMAACGTTTTGTAATCAGGACATGAAGTAGATTTCTGTGCCACATTTTTTGTCAAGCCAGCTTTTCATTTTTTATTAATTTGTAAAAAACACTTTGACCTTATGGGGTATTGTGACACACAATCTCAATTTAATCCATTTTAAATTCAGGCTGTAACACAACAAAATGTGGAAAAAGTCAAGGTGTGTGAATACTTTCTGAAGGTACTGTATACACTCATCTTATATGTTGCAGCTACCTAGTTTTTTACTCAAATTATTATCTATCCTGGTGCCCCTTTTACCACTGCCGACATGTACATACCTACCTATAGCTTCATTCCTTTGTATTTATTTATCTTGCTATCCCCTTGCTATCAGGGCATGGACTCTACAAGGTGTCGAAAGCGTTCCACAGTGATGCTGGCCCATGTTGACTCCAATGCTTCCCACGGTTGTGTCAAGTTGGCTGGATGTCCTTTGGGAGGTGGACTATTCTTGATACACACGGGAAACTGTTGAGTGTGAAAAACTCAGCAGTGTTGCAGTTCTGGACACAAACTGGTGCGTCTGGCACCTACTACCATACTCCGTTCAAAGGCACTTAAATCTTTAGTCTTGCCCATTCACCCTCTGAATGTCACACATACACAATCCATGTCTCAATTGTCTCCAGGATTAAAAATCCTTCTTTAACCTATCTCCTCCTCTTTATCTACATTGACTGAAGTGGKTTTAACAAGTGACATCAATAAGGGATCATAGCTTTCACTTGGATTCACCTACTCAGTCTATGTCATGGAAKGTTCATAKTGTTTTGTACACTCAGTGTATAATATATACTGATGATGTCTGGGTACTATCTATCCAAAATGTAATCTGTATTTAAAAAAAACATGTCTGTGAATGCTGTGTGTTAAAGTACCATGTATGTAAAATGTGTGTAAAATGTACTGTATATGTAAAAACAAAACATGTAATTCAAAGATAATTTGGTCCTCTGGTGGATGAAAAAAAAAGAATATATAACGGTACAGTTCAATAAGTTACTTGGACAGAGATGATGTCTTATGGTGCATGACCGTAGTTAGGGGGTGGGGGTGCTACATTTCTTTCCCCCGATGGGGGGTCGTCAGTTCAGCTAAAACTAGGGTATGGTAAAGTGGGGTGTGTAGAAATACCCCCACCAGTAGAAGCTAATTTTGTGTATTTTAAAACTCTAAAATGCTATTTGGAGAACAGAACCAACAAACAAAATGTCCCCCAGACATTATCACCCCAATATTAGGTTTATTAGGTTTATAGGTCTGTAGAATGGTGTGTACAATGTACTGCTCAACCTCATACATAGGCTACATTGACTTATTTAGCCTACTTGTGGAACAGTGCATGCAGGGCAACCAGAGCATAAAACAGCTGACTGCGAATGCAAACCATACCAGATAAATCCTACACATGCATTGAAATAAAGGCATACTGCAAAGGAATTAATTAGGCTTACAATCAACAAGAACACATCAAGACAAACAAACTCGACCAAGGAAAGAAGAACAGTCTACACATTAAGGCCTCACCCGTAATTCAGCACCGCTTAATGGACAGCGCCTCGGTACACAGTGAAGCTCCCTGTGGTGTGGCTGAATGGACTGGCCTCTGTCTAGTAGCCAGCTAGAATTAGGCTATTCAGCTTGTGGGCATTTTAAAAATTTTCTGGGCACAGTTGAGGAGCCTACAATACTTATATCAAAATCATAACTGGCACGCAAACCTAGAAATTGTAGGATCAATTGTAGGATCAAAACCTCAGCCACACATCATAACCGCCATCGATAAGAGACATTACTGCGCAGCCGTATTCATCGATCTGGCCAAGGCTTTCGACTCTGTCAATCACCACATTCTTATCGGCAGACTCGACAGCCTTGGTTTCTCAAATGATTGCCTCGCCTGGTTTACCAACTACTTCTCTGATAGAGTTCAGTGTGTCAAATCGGAGGGCCTGTTGTCCGGACCTCTGGCAGTCTCTATGGGGGTGCCACAGGGTTCAACCTCGGGCCGACTCTCTTCTCTGTATACATCAAAGATGTTGCTCTTGCTGCTGGTGATTCTCTAATCCACCTCTACGCAGACGACACCATTCAGTATACATCTGGCCCTTCTTTGCACACTGTGTTAACAAACCTCCAAATGAGCTTCAATGCCATACAACACACCTTCCGTGGTCTCCAACTGCTCTTAAATGCTAGTAAAACTAAATGCATGTTCTTCAACCGATTGCTGGCCGCACCTGCCCGCCCGACTAGCATCACTACTCTGGACGGTTCTGACTTAGAATATGTGTACAACTACAAATACTTAGGTGTCTGGTTAGACTTTAAACTCTCCTTACAGACTCACATTAAGCATCTCAAACTCAAAATGAAATCAGGAATCAGCTTCCTATTTCGCAACAAAGCCTCCTTCACTCATGCTGCCAAACATACCCTCGTAAAACTGACTATCCTACCAATCCTTGACTTTGGCGATGTCATTTACAAAATAGACTCCAACACCCTACTCAGCAAATTGGATGTAGTTTATTACAGTGCCATCCGTTTTGTCACCAAAGCCCCATATGCTACCCACCACTGCGACCTGTATGCTCTCGTTGGCTGGCCCTTGCTACATATTCATCGCCAAACCCACTGGCTCCAGGTCGTCTATACGTTTTTGCGAGGTAAAGCCCTGCCTTAGCTCACTGGTCACCATAGCATCCACCCACCCATAGCACGCGGTCCAGCAGGTATATTTCACTGGTCATCCCCAAAGCCAATTTCCCCTTTGGCCGCCTTTCCTACCAGTTCTCTGCTGCCAATGCCTGGAATTAATTGCAAAAATCACAGAAGCTGGAGACTTTTTTCTCCCTCACTAACTTTAAGCATCAGCTGTCAGAGCAGCTTACTTATCACTGCACCTGTACATAGCCCATCTGTAAATAGCCCACTCAACTACCTCATCCCCATATTGTTATTTTTGTTGTTGTTGCTCTTTTGTACCCCAGTATCTCTACTTGCACATTATCATCTGCACATCTATCACTCCAGTGTTATTACTAAATTGTAATTATTTTGCAACTATGGCCTATTTATTGCCTTACCCCCCTAATCTTACTATATACCACCCTGCATACCACTGCTGGCTTGCTTCTGAAGCTAAGCAGGGTTGGTCCTGGTCAGTCCCTGGATGGGAGACCAGGTGCTGCTGGAAGTGGTGTTGGAGGGCCAGTAGGAGGCACTCTTTCCTCTGGTCTAAACAAAGATCCCAATGCCCCAGGGCAGTGATTGGGGACACTGCTCTGTGTAGGGTGCTGTCTTTCGGATGGGATGTTAAACGGGTGTCCTGACTCTCTGAGGTCATTAAAGATCCCATGGCACTTATCGTAAGAGTAGGGGTGTTAACCCCGGTGTCCTGGCTAAATTCCCAATCTGGCCCTCAACCATCACGGTCACCTAATAATCCCCAGTTTACAATTGGCTCATTCATCCCCCTCCTCTCCCCTGTAACTATTCCCCAGGTCGTTGCTGCAAATGAGAATGTGTTCTCAGTCAACTTACCTGGTAAAATAACGGTAAAATAAAAATAAAAAAATATATATATATGCACACACTGTATGTAGATGTTGACTGTACGCGTGTTTATCCCATGTGTAACTCTGTGTTGTTGTTTTTGTCGCACTGCTTTGCTTTATCTTGGCCAGGTCGCAGTTGTAAATGAGAACTGGCCTACCTAGTTAAAGAAAGGTGATTATTATTTATTTTTTAAACCTCAAAATGGCTATAAACAAAGTACTTTCTTCTGAAACTCATCAGTCTATTCTTGTTCTGAAAAATGAAGGCTATTCCATTGCCAAGAAACTGAAGATCTCTTACAACGCTGTGTACTACTCCCTTCACAGAACAGCGCAAACTGGCTCTAACCAGAATAGAAAGAGGAGTGGGAGGCCCCGGTGCACAACTGAGCAAGAGGACAAGTACATTAGAGTGTCTAGTTGGAGAAACAGACGCCTCACAAGTCCTCAACTGGCAGCTTCATTAAATAGTACCCGCAAAACACCAGTCTCAAAGTCAACAATGAAGAGGCGACTCTGGGATGCTGGCGTAGTATCCACAGATTGTGAGGTAAAGATGAAAAAAATGTCCTAAGAGTTTACATCTGCATTGCTTGCTGTTTGGGGTTTTAGGCTGTGTTTCTGTACAGCACTTTGTGCCACCGACTGATGTAAAAAGGGCTTTATAAATACATTTGAATGATTGATACTGTTGATTGATGGCTTTCCAAATCGCCCAACATTGCTATTTGTAGAGTTAATATTAAATGAATGTTGTGATTTTTCAGCCATTCTTGAATCTGTGACGAGGATAAAAACTACCAGAATAATTTATCGAATGATTCTGACGTTTCGCAGCTAAATCTGCAGAGCTGAAATTGTTGTATGCCCCATATATACAGTACGAGTCAAAAGTTTGGACACACCTACTCATTTTGGAAAAGCATTCCATGTGTGCAAAGCTGTCATCAAGGCAAAGGAAGGCTCCAGTGAAGAATCTGAAATATAAAATATATTTTGATTTGATTAACGCTTTTTTTGGTTACTACATGATTCCATATGTGTTATTTGATTAATAGTACTTTGATTAATTGTTTATCGCTAATGTCTAATACGTACATGAACAATCTGATTCTGATTCTGAGAAGCAATGGGCAGTGCAGCTGTGCTCTAATGTATTCACAATGCCTGGGAATTCACACACCACTGTTTTATGTTCTACAAACACAGAAACCTAATCTTGCCCCCCTCCCTGTGACGCTAAAGACAGACTTCATACAGTATATATAGTGTATCTTTTATATTGTATGTATTGCTGTATATGTATGTATTTCACTCAATTTTCACAGCATTTTGCCTTGCTGTTTTTCTGAGGTAGGCTAAATGACAAAATACTTCAGCAAGCAAGACAACAGTAACGTGATGTCACTCACAGCTGAAATACTGCCTCTGCTATCTCACCCTCAATCAGTGGAGATCATATTTCCATCCTGGACGTTGTGCATGTGAAACTGTATGTGATTATTAACCCAGACATCTGTCACACGTAATGTATATTTTTATGAGCTTTGTAAAAGTGGAACAGTTTTACAGATTTACTGAACTAGAAGTCCTAAATCACTTATGAATAAAACACCTACGTTAGCAAACTGAGGTTTCAGTTACTGCTCAACTTTCACTACCATGAAAGCAGTGTGTGTGTGTGTGTGTGTGTGTGTGTGTGTGTGTGTGTGTGTGTGTGTGTGTGTGTGTGTGTGTGTGTGTGGTGTGTCTGGGTATGTGTGTATGCTTGTGCATGTCTGTGTGTGTATGATCTGTAGTTTAGTGTCCGGAAAAATACCAAATAATGTGTGTTCTTAAAAATGTAGATGTTATTAGTAAAACCTGTCTGAAACCCATCACTAGTCTTGTTTATTGACTCAGTGGGCAGGCTACGTCAGTCCACAGTGACAAGGGTCTAGACATCACACACACATGCACTGGCTCAAGGCAACAAGACTCATTGAACAAAACCATGTACCCCCTATCTCTCTCTCTTTTCATGCTGAAGCCACCTAAATGATTCCACTAAGTCTGAGGATGAAAGAGAGAGTGGGGGAGAAAGACAAAGAAAGGGAGAGTGGGACTAACCCATAGCCTAGCTAGTAATGGTACACCTCCTCTCAGTAGACATAACAATAACTTCCACAAGCTAAAATGGCACTGGCTCTGGATTCCTCGTTCCCCTCTTGTGGGCAGTGCCCAAAGCAGAGTGGTTAGTGAAACACAGACGCTACTGTTTCACCTCCTTCAAACAGAACACTTTTAACATTCCCCAGGATACACACTATTTTAAAACAGTCAAATCGTTCTATGTTTCAGTGAAGTGTTCTGCCAACTCCTACAGAATCAGTAGAAATAATAATCATAATATTTTAGAGAGTGAGTGGTGTTACAGGCCTTGAATTAGTCCAGAACAAGAACATGTCTGTTTATGAAGAGAGAGAGAGAGAGAGAGAGAGAGAGAGAGAAGAGAGAGAGAGAGAGAGAGAGAGAGAGAGAAGAGAGAGAGAGAACCTTCCATTAGCAAATTAACAACACATTCAAACATCATCTGCAATCCAATCAGCATGAAGGTCCAGAGGAGACAGGCAAGAGGCAGGGGTCAGAGGTCAGGGGGGTGAATTTGAACATCCATAGGGGTTAATACAGTACCCCTGCCGTCCCTTTGATCAGGGAGAGGGGGGCTTCATGTGTCACAGGGAGTTAAGCCTGATGTCCAATTGTTTCAGAATTCATTTGGAACAGCTGCAATGGAGGCAAACTTGTGAAGTCTTATTTGAACAGTTTGAAAACAATTGCATCCTTCCCCCTATTCCTTCGTGCCATTAGACTCTGGTAGCCTGCTGAGCTAACGCCTAGGCATTAGCTTGGCAAGCTAACACAAATTATTTATCAGGTATCTGGCAATTTTTGCTCATCTTGCGAGCGAGATCACCAACGTTATACACATCCAGTAGTGTTGGATCTGTGATTACTGGATGCCAGTATCGATGTCACTGCAGTAATGATCTGATGGTGAGTATGGATGATGTTCTCAAACATAAGCAATAGGGGCCATGGGCCATGGACAATTACTGTCAGAGATTATTAATCTCTCTCCATGGAGAGAAGTAGAATACAGGTCAATAACCCTGATGGTTATCTCTATGGCTTTCACTGCAGCTGAATAAGAGGACCAGTCCAACAATACACACCCTTTATCAGTGCCTGAGCTGACACGCACGCACGCACGCACGCACGCACACACACACACACACACACACACAACACACACACACACACACAACACACACACACACACACACACACACACACCAACACACACACACACACACACAACACAACACACACAACCACAGCAACACACACACACACACACACACACACACATACGATCAATCGGTTCTGTACTAAATCAGTTGTCTGTAATGCTAAACTGAGGTCAAACATAAAGGATCAGTGTGTTTTACTCCCCTCCTCCCCGATATACACCTCCTCACAAAACACTGACACACACAGACCTGACAATCTCCACTGAGCTTGGTCCTGTAGCCTGGTCATAGCTGTCCATCCTAAATCACCTATAGCTAGAGCTATAGATGAGGAGTGGAGCGAGAGTAGCCCATCCATTTCACAGAGAGGACAGGGGACAGGATCATTAGTTAGTGTTAGTGCTGAGAGTGTTGAGTTATCCCTGTCTACAGCTGAACATCTCTCAACACGTTGGATCTCAGAGAATAGCCTTTCATCAGGCCAACAGGTTCTCAGAGAAARAGGCCACTTACACTGGGAGGAACATGGTTCACTACAAGCCACATTTACCTTTTGTAAGGACTTTATTTGTACATTCTTAAAATAAAAATCCTTATAGAAACAAAAAGGGTTCACTTTCTTCATATATTGAACCCCTAAACGTTCTATATAGCACCCTTTTATAGGGTTCTTTGATCGGAATCTTCACTGAACCAACATGGTTGCATAAAGAACCCTGCATGGCGCTATTTATGAATTATGGCTACTACTATTTTTCTAAGAACATAAATGAATAAACAATTAAATAATGGACAAGAGAATACCAGCATAGCTTTAATAATTTATTGTCATTATAAGCAAACATTGTTTGGAAATGTGCACTGGAGGCCAGGGAGGCATGTCTTTGTTTAAATGAAGGCTCTGACTGACAACTCTGGCTGAGATTTTTAATACAATACAATACAACTCTGTCCATTAGTTACAAACAACAAAAATTTGTATTCTGCTCCCTTCTCAACCCCCCCAAACAGCAGACCTCACAAATACAGTTGAGAGACGAGTACAGGTTCAAACTGCAGTGCAGTGCACCTGAATGAAGAGCATGTTGTGGGGTTAAGGGCCTTGCTCAAGGGCCCAACGGTAGGGGAATGTTTTGAGGATGTGAAGCCAGAAGTCCTCCAGTTGTCAAATCAATTCCACCCATTTTTTTCCCAGCGCACAGCCCGCGATTCAAACCGGCCATTTTTCGGCCATAGGTCCAACTCCATAGCCGATGGACTACCTACCACCAGTACAGTAAGGGTTGTTGCCTGATTCCAGAGTAGAAGAAAAAAGGAACAAAAACATGAGATAAGACTTTAGAAATAAGCATGAGTTAATCTGCCAAAATTAAGACAAACTGCAATTCAGACATATCATTATGATGATGTAGAACATCTTGCATGTAGTTCTTGTCAGCTGCAGCTGAAAGAGAGATCCTCTGCCTCTGATAGTTCAGGGTTACCGCAAGACTGAGCAAAACATAAATAGTTTGTTAAAAGTCATGTAATGATAAACTATGCTTTTAAATTACCAATACTTTTTGTATAATTTATACATAACTGCTCTCAAAAGTCTTGTAATGACTTCATGAAAATAGTCCACTACCTGCCTTCCAAACTACCTGCCTTCCAGGACACCTACACCACCCGATGTCACAGGAAGGCCATAAAGATCATAACGGACAACAACCACCCGAGCCACTGCCTGTTCACCCCGCTATCATCCAGAAGACGAGGTCAGTACAGGTGCATCAAAGCAGGGACCGAGAGACTGAAAAACAGCTTCTATCTCAAGGCCATCAGACTGTTAAACAGCCACCACTAACACTGAGTGGCTGCTGCCATCCATGTAAAACATGTATCACTAGCCACTTTAAGCAATGCCACTTAATATAATGTTTACATACCCTACATTACGCATCTCATATGTATATACTGTACTCTATACCATCTACTGCATCTTGCCATCTTTATGTAATACATGTATCACTAGCCACTTTAAACAATGCCACTTAATATAATGTTTACATACCCTACATTACTCATCTCATATGTATATACTGTACTCGATACCATCTACTGCAGCTTGCCTATGCCGTTCTGTACCATCACTCATTCTTATATCTTTATGTACATATTCTTCATCCCTTTACACTTGTGTGTATAAGGTAGCTGTTGTGAAACTGTTAGGTTAGATTACTCGTTGGTTATTACTGCATTGCCGGAACTAGAAGTACAAGCATTTCGCTACACTCGTATTAACATCTGCTAACCATGTGTACGTAACAAATACGATTTGATTTGATTTGAAATAATGTTTATTTGAAAGAGTTGGCTGGCAAGCTTGTAAAGCGGTGAATTAAAGTAGCCTAGCTTTTTATATTTAGTTAGCTAAATTAGCCAGCTAGCTGGCTTACAAACATACTCATATTCTAGTAATGTTTCAACTTTATTTATCTCTTCAGTAGTTTATTATGACCTTGGTTTCATATCCGTTACAAAAATGTACAATGGTACTACTGGGGTACCTTCATTTATACCATGGTACTACTATCATACTTTCACCAATACCATGGTATAGTCTGAATCATGGAAATGTACCATGATTTTAGCTTTGAAGTATGATGGTACTATCATGGTACTGCCATTGTACCTAAATACACTACGTGGCCAAAAGTATGTGGACCCCGGCTTGCCCCCCCCCCCCCCTTTTGCTGCAATAACAGCATCCACTCTTCTGGGAAGGCTTTCCAATAGATGTTGGAATATTGCTGCGGGGACTTGCTCCATTTAGCCACAAGAGCATTAGTGAGGTCTGGCACTGATGTTGAGCAGATTAGGCCTGGCTCAACGTCTTCTTTCCAATTCATCCAAAGGTGTTCGATGGGTTTGAGGTCAGGGCTCTGTGCAGACCAGTCAAATTCTTCCACACCGATCTCGACAAACCATTTCTGTATTGAACTTGCTTTGTACGCAGGGGCATTCCTGAAACAAAAGGGCCATCCCATACTGTTGCCTCAAAGTTGGAAGCACAGAATCGTTTGCGGCTGCTTGGCCATGGAAACACATTTCATGAAGCTCCCGACAACAGTTATTGTGCTGACATTGCTTCCAGAGGCAGTTTGGAACTCGGTAGTAAGTGTTGCAACCGAGGACAGATGATTTTTACGCACTATGAGCTTCAGCACTCGGTTGTCCGTTCTGTGAGCTTGTGTGGCCTACTACTTCTTGTGTGGCCTACCACTCCGAGGCTAAGCCATTGTTGCTCCTAGGCATTTGCACTTCACAATAACAGTACTTACAATTGAGCGGGGCAGCTCGAGTAGGCCAGAAATTTGATGAACTGACTTGTTGGAAAAGGTGGCATCCTATGACGGTGCCACGTTGAAAGTCATGGAGCTCTTCAGTGAGGCCATTAAACTGCCAATGTTTCTATGGAAATTACATGGCTATGTGCTCGATTTTTATAGACCTGTCAGCAACAGGTGTGGCTGAAATAGCAGAACCCACTAATTTGAAGGGGTGTCACTTCTTTTGTATACAGTTGAAGTCGGAAGTTTACATACACCTTAGCCAAATACATTTAAACTCAGTTTTTCACAATTCTGACATTTAATACTAGTATAAATTCCTGTCTTAGGTCAGTTAGGATCACCACTTTATTTTAAGAATGTGAAATGTCAGAAATGTAGAGAGAGTGATTTATTTCAGCTTTTATTCTTCCATCACATTCCCAATGGGTCAGAAGTTTACATACACTCAATTAGTATTTGGTAGCTTTGATTTAAAATTGTTTAACTTGGGTCAAACGTTTTGGGTAGCCTTCCACAAGCTTCCCAACAATAAGTTGGGTGAATTTTGGCCATTCCTCCTGACAGAGCTGGTGTAACTGAGTCAGGTTTGTAGGCCTCCTTGCTCGCACAAGCTTTTTCAGTTCTGCCCACAAATGTTCTAGAGGATTGAGGTCAGGGCTTTGTGATGGCCACTCCAATACCTTGACTTTGTTGTCCTTAAGCCATTTTGCCACAACTTTGGAAGTATGCTTGGGGTCATTGTCCATTTGAAGACCCATTTGCGACAAGCTTTAACTTCCTGAACTGATGTCTTGAGATGTTGCTTTCAATCATATCCCACTATTTTCCTCCCTCATGATGCCATCTATTTTGTGAAGTGCACCAGTCCCTCCTGCAGCAAAGCACCACCACAACATGATGCTGCCAACCCCGTGCTTCACGATTGGGATGCTGTTCTTCGGCTTGCAAGCATCCCCCTTTTTCCTCCAAACATAACAATGGTCATTATGGCCAAACAGTTCTATTTTTGTTTCATCAGACCAAAGGACATTTCACCAAAAAGTACGATCTTTGTCCCCATGTGCAGTTGCAAACCATAGTCTGGCTTTTTTATGGCGGTTTTGGAGCAGTGGTTTCTTCCTATCTGACTGGCATTTCAGATTAAGTTGATTCAGGACTTGTTTTACTGTGGATATAGATACTTTTGTACCTGTTTCCTCCAGCATCTTCACAAGGTCATTTGCTGTTGTTCTGGGATTGATTTGCACTTTTTGCACCTTAGTACGTTAATCTCTAGGAGACAGAACGCGTCTCCTTCCTGAGCGGTATGACGGCTGCGTGGTCCCATGGTGTTTATACTTGCGTACTATTGTTTGTACAGATGAACGTGGTACCTTCAGGCGTTTGGAAAATGCTCCCAAGGATGAACCAGACTTGTGGAGGTTTACCATTTGTTTTCTGAGGTCTTGGCTGATTTCTTTTGACTTTCCCATGATGTCAAGCAAAGAGGCACTGAGTATGAAGGTAGGCCTTGAAATACATCCACAGGTATACCTCCAATTGACACAATTGATGTCAATTAGCCTATCAGAAGCTTCTAACGCCATGACATAATTTTCTGGAATTTTCCAAGCTTGTTTAAAGGCACAGTCAACTTAGTGTATGTAAACTTCTGACCCACTGGAATTGTGATACAGCGACTTATAAGTGAAATAATCTGTCTGTAAACAATTGTTGGAAAAAGTACTTGTGTCATGCACAAAGTATATGTCCTAACCGACTTGCCAAAACTAGAAATTTGTGGAGTGGTTGAAAAATGAGTTTTAATGACTCCAACCTAAGTGTATGTAAACTTCCGACTTCCGACTTCAACTGTATATAGTGTATATGGTAGGCTAATCTTTGGCATAATAATTTACAGTATTTATAGTCAAGGGGTGTTAGAGCCGCTCACTCTAGTGGTTGCTTAACGCGCCCTCACTCTACAGTGGCTCTTGCGCTAGCCTTCCTAGTCCTTGAGTCAGTTGAATGAGAGCCAAGCCAATTGAAAACTGAAGAGAAGCGCCAGATAAACAAAATATTTGAAATGTTATCATCACGATGAGCGAGTTATAATGCATAGGATATGAAACACCAAGTTAAGCGGAGTGTAATTATATAACTGTTTTTATTTCTTGATGTTTTTATAGTTTAATACATTTTGACTAAAGTTAGCTCCAGTCAAGCAAGCCTGTCATTGTCATGGCAACAGGAGCGTTCACACACTGTAAACGAAGGGAAACATTGTAACTTTCTGTTCCTAGGGATATGTTGAGAATTACATGATGAAAATGTATCTATGAGAAAAGATGATAATTAATACCTTTTTACAAAATGTTTTTTGTTGTTGTATGTTGGCTATTTAGAATTGCATAAGAGTAGCCAAGTCAGCTGAATGAGAGAAAGCCAACTGAAAACTGAATTGAAGAGAGAAGCACGCAGATAGAACGAGACAATTTAAGATATTCAAGGTTTCAGACTCTCTTGCATTCTTCTCACCATACCCTGTCCATTTCCAAGGGTTCAGACTCTCTTCATTCTCTCACCATACCCTGTCCATTTCCCAAGGTTTCAGACTCTCTTCGTTCTCTCACCATACCCTGTCCATTTCCAAGGTTTCAGACTCTCTTCGTTCTTCTCACCATACCCTGTCCATTTCCCAAGGTTTCAGACTCTCTTCGTTCTTCTCACCATACCCTGTCCATTTCCCGAAGGTTTCAGACTCTCTTCAGTTCTTCTCACCATACCCTGTCCATTTCCCAAGGTTTCAGACTCTCTTCTTTCTTCTCTCACCATACCCTGTCCATTTCCCAAGGTTTCAGACTCTCTTCGTTCTTCTCACCATACCCTGTCCATTTCCCAAGGTTTCAGACTCTCTTCATTCTTCTCACCATACCTGTCCATTTCCCAAGGTTTCAGACTCTCTTCGTTCTTCTCACCATACCTGTCCATTTCCAAGGTTTCAGACTCTCTTTCATTCTTCTCACCATACCCTGTCCATTTCCCAGGGTTTCAGACTCTCTTCATTCTTCTCACCATACCCTGTCCATTTCCCAAGGTTTCAGACTCTCTTCTGTCTTCTCACCATACCCTGTCCATTTCCCAGGGTTTCAGACTCTCTTCATTCTTCTCACTCACCATACCTGTCCATTTCCCCAAGGTTTCAGACTCTCTTCTTCTTCTCACCATACCCTGTCCATTTCCAAGGTTCAGACTCTCTTCGTTCTTCTCACCATACCCGTTCCATTTCCAAGGTTTCAGACTCTCTTCGTTCTTTCACCATACCTGTCCATTTCCAAGGTTTCAGACTCTCTTCGTTCTTCTCACCATACCCTGTCCATTTCCAAGGTTTCAGACTCTCTTCAGTTCTTCTCACCATACCCTGTCCATTTCCCAAGGTTTCAGATCTCTTTCGTTCTTCTCACCATACCTGTCCATTTCCAAGGGTTTCAGACTCTCTTCTTCTTCTCACCATACCTGTCCATTTCCAAGGTTTCAGACTCTCTTCTTCTTCTCACCATACCCTTCGCATTTCCCAAGGTTTCAGACTCTCTTCATGTCTTCTCACCATACTGTCCATTTCCCAAGGTTTCAGACTCTCTTATTCTTCTCACCATACCCTGTCCATTTCAGGGTTTCAGACTCTCTTGTTCTTCTCACCATACCCTGTCCATTTCCAAGGGTTCAGACTCTCTTGTTCTTCTCACCATACCCTGTCCATTTCCCAAGGTTTCAGACTTCTCTTCGTTCTTCTCACATACCTGTTCATTTCCCAAGGTTTCAGACTCTCTTCATTCTTCTCACCATACCCTGTCCATTTCCCAGGGTTTCAGACTCTCTTCATTCTTCTCACCATACCCGTCCATTTCCCAAGGTTTCAGACTCTCTTCGTTCTTCTCCACCATACCCCTGTCCATTTCCCAGGGTTTCAGACTCTCTTCATTCTTCTCACATACCCTGTCCATTTCCAAGGTTTCAGACTCTCTCATTCTTCTCACCATACCTGTCCATTTCCAAGGTTTCAGACTCTTTCATTGTTCTTCTCACCATACCCTGTCCATTTCCAAGGTTTCAGACTCCTCTTCTTCTTCTCACCATACCCTGTCCATTTCCAAGGGTTTCAGACTCTCTTCGTTCTTCTCACCATACCCTGTCCATTTCCCAAGGTTTCAGACTCTCTTTCATTCTTCTCACCATACCCTGTCCATTTCCCAAGGTTTCAGACTCTCTAGTTCTTCTCACCATACCCTGTCCATTTCACAGGTTTCAGACTCTCTATTCTTCTCACCATACCCTGTCCATTTCCCAGGGTTTCAGACTCTCTTCATTCTTCTCACCATACCCTGTCCATTTCCCAGGGTTCAGACTCTCTTTCATTCTTCTCACCATACCCTGTCCATTTCCCAAGGTTCAGACTCTTTTCTTCTTCTCACCATACCCTGTCCATTTCCAAGGTTTCAGACTCTCTTAGTTCTTCTCACATACCCTGCCATTTTCCAAGGTTTTCAGACTCTCTTCTTCTTCTCACCATACCCTGTCCATTTCCCAGGGTTTCAGACTCTCTTCATTCTTCTCACCATACCCTGTCCATTTCCCAAGGTTTCAGACTCTCTTCATTCTTCTCTCACCATACCCTGTCCATTTCCCAAGGTTTCAGCACTCTCTTACGTTCTTCTACAATACCCTTCGCATTTCCAAGGGTTTCAGACTCTCTTCGTTCTTCTCACCATACCCTGTCCATTTCCAGGGTTTCAGATCTCTCGCTTCTTCTCACCATACCCTGTCCATTTCCCAAGGTTTCAGACTCTCTTCATTCTTCTCACCATACCCTGTCCATTTCCCAAGGTTTCAGACTCTCTATTCTTCTCACCATACCTGTCCATTTCCCAAGGTTTCAGACTTCTTTATTCTTCTCACCATACCCTGTCCATTTCCCAGGGTTCAGACTCTCTTCATTCTTCTCACATACCCTGTCCATTTCCCAAGGTTTCAGACTCTCTTCATTCTTCTCACCATACCTGTCCATTTCCCAGGGTTTCAGACTCTCTTCATTCTTCTCACCATACCCTGTCCATTTCCCAGGGTTTCAGACTCTTTTCATTCTTCTCACCATTACCCTGTCATTTCCAAGGTTTCAGGACTCTCTTAGTTTCTTTTCACCCATACCCTGTCCATTTCCCAAGGTTTCAGACTCTCTTCATTCTTCTCACCATACCCTGTCCATTTCCCAGGGTTTCAGACTCTCTTCATTCTTCTCACCATACCCTGTCCATTTCCAAGGTTTCAGACTCTCTTCATTCTTCTCACCATACCTGTCCATTTCCAAGGTTTCAGACTCTCTTCATTCTTTCACCATACCCTGTCCATTTCCCAGGGTTTCAGACTCTCTTCATTTCTTCTCACCATACCCTGTCCATTTCCCAGGGTTTCAGACTCTCTTCATTCTTTTCTCACCATACCCTGTCCATTTCCAAGGTTTCAGACTCTCTTCGTACAATTCTCACCCATAAACCCTGATCGCATTTCCCAAGGTTTCAGAGGGTACACTACGCTACTAGAACATAAACTACAAAGTTTTTGGTCAATTTACCTAAAAAACAGTGGGACACAGACCATCATAACCCATACAGGATACTCCCTCTTCCTGCTCTTAACACAGGTGTGTGTTGTTATATACAGGTATTAACAACCTCAGCTGGTGAACAAACTTTTACTGCTATCTATGTAACATATAGGTAACCTAGTAGTTAGAGCGTTGGGCCAGTAACCGTAAGGTTGCTGGATTAAATCCCTGAGGTGACAAGGTAAAAACAAAAATCTGTCGTTCTGCTCCTGAAGAAGGCAGTTAACCCACTGTTCCATGGTAGGTTGTCAATGTAAATAAGAATTTGTTCTTAACTGACTTGCCTAGTTAAAAAAAAAAGACCAAGTGAGGCTATAAAACCAAGGAGACATAACAGTGTTTTCTTTTGACCATTGCGATTTCAGCATTATAGAGTAATTAGATTGTGGGTTCACGTTTGAGGTAACTATTTTAGGTAGGCTTGCTCTGTAGAGCATTGTCTAAGAGCCATGTCATGTGATAACAAATTAAGTGCATACGTATGTCTATTAATTAGTGGTCAAACATATTCATAATCATATTACATTTTATAAACTGTAATTTAATATTTATTAAAACTATGTAGTGTTTCTATGTTTATGGTTATTGCACGCAGACACATTCCCACATTCCTGTAAGTTAATATGAGATGTTCACCGTACAGCAGGAGTTAGAGCTCCCGAAACAGAAAAAACCACAAAACAAATGTAACTGTAGAGAGTGAAGGAGTGTTATGTTTATGCTATAGCCCCCTTAGCTGGAGTATCAGTAACTGCTTGGATTTACGGCTCAGTGAGAAAAGTTGTTACATGGAGGGAGAAGATAAACACAGAACCAACTCTCCTTTTCTGATAAAAGAGCTGATAACCACAGCCACTTTCTCCATGATCGGGTGAAGCATGAGAGGGTAGAATTTAGGCACTGTGAAAACAGATTGGGAAGAGAGGAGAGGAGAAGAAATGACAGGAGATGAGAGGAGAGGAGAAAGCGCTAAGGGGAACCAGTATTGTGTATCTATGCAGGAGAGGGACCCAGCTGTCCTTTTAAGCAGAAGCTCATGCCCAGAAACTCCTACCCTCTGTGCCCAGTAACTCACGTTACATTAGCCAGGCTTCTCTCTCTGCCAAGCCCTAGGCACACAGCAGAGTTACAGTCACACTCTGTCCAACTGCAAAACTGTCCCATTTGCCAACCCTAAACCCAGAACAAATCACTGCCAGTGACTGACAAGGGAAGTGGTCTCTCATTTAGTAGTGGTATTCCTGCATTGTTCTGCTTACCTGCCAGGGTGGCAGGTAGCCTAGTGGTTAGAGCGTTGGGGCAGTACCCGAAAGGCTGCTAGATCAAATACCCGAGCTGACAAGGTAAAAATGTGTTCTACCCCTGAACAAGGCAGTTAACCCACTGTTCATAGGCCATCATTGTAAATAAGAATTTGTTCTTAACTGATTTGCCTAGTTACATTTTTTTWAATTACCAAATACCCTCTACATTCTTCATATCCTTTGCCACTCTCATTCTCCCTTTCCCCTTCCTGTGTTCTCTTTCTCTTTCTCTCCCTCTCCAGCTCCTTTGACTCTCTTCTCCTCTCTGGCGGTCCTCTGCCCATAGAACACTGATGGTCAGGCAGGACCATGGCTGGGAACTTAGCTGGGTGACATGGACAAAAATTTAAGGGGGCCACTGTTTGGAAGCAGGGGGGAAAATGGCACTGCTGCTCCTCACACACAACAAAAGGATCACGCTTTCCCCCGTTTCACCTGCTCTACTCTCTCTGTTCATTTACCAGAGACATGGTTTTGTTTGATGTAATGCTGTCTCATACACAAACAAAATAAACAAAGCCATCTCTCTCCCTTTTACACATCTAAAACATTTAGGATTTCTGGGCCAAAGTTTGGCAGAGTTACATAATGCATTATGATACTTTCAATTTTTCTGTGAAATCTATATATTAATTGAATTTATCTCAGATTTCTGTCTCCGATTTTGCTATTAAAGAGAAAACAATGTTCAGCATAACCCTAACCGTGCTCCAGCCCTACCACCTTTCTATCCAGCCCTACCCCCTTCTCCTGGCCCAGTCTGTGTGGTATTTATTGGGGGTGGGTAGAGGCTAGTCTGCCCTGCCTACTGTGCTGTTGCATAATGTATTGTGGAGGTTGTGTTCCTGTAGTGTTGTCCCCAGATTGTGAGAGCTGTTTATTGTCCCAGTCTCATTCTGTCTGCTCTGTACTGTGTATGGCTCAGATGTCAGAGTTTGCAGGCCAGGCTCAGGTTCAGTAGGCACTGAATGGGAGGAGAGACTCGCTGAACTTGTCCAACAAAATATGCTCATTTATGGAAATGAATTATGCCATAAAAAAGACCTAGTAGTCTTCTTGGGAGCCAACTGTTCTTATTCAGTTACATTCCGTTGGGAAGTGTTACGTTTGGCTTGCCAGACAAACCATCCACATTGGCCAACCGCCACGCAAACCAGCGTTTCTTCTCATATGGAGCGATCGATAGAGCAGCGGGTATTCAATTCAGAGAGAGTTATCAGGCAAGCATTTGGTTCCTGTTGTAAACAGACTTCCTCGAAATCTTGAAAGAGCGACTGAACACACCAATTCCGCATGTGTTTCTCTGTTGCTCATTAAGAAAAACAAGATTTCAGTCTTTGGGGTGTGGTTCGATGTGGCAGTTACTGATGTTTGTCCCCCATGAGACACCATAGGAACAAAGCCAGTATCAATTCCTCAAGGGCAGCATGTCTCACTGTCTGTGTTTTCTATGGTAGGATTGGACAGAGGCAATCACCTCAGCTGTGTATCCAGTGTTATTGGGCAAGTGAGCATTGTCGAAATCAAAACCCAACCCTCAAGTAAGTGATGACTTACAAAACTGTTTTGGACAAAACTGACTTTATGACCCAAATTATCCTCTTTACACATTATAGTCAATTTTAAAACTATAATAAATGTTTCTGACTAATATTGATGCCACATAGGCCGTTTCTATCAGATAAGTTCTATATTGCCTTTAGTTGAGCTTTAAATGTTCAAAAACCCCATATTACTTCACCTATATCTCAAAACATTGACAGCCAAGGTTTCTACTCACTTAGGCTCCAGGAAGAAGAAAACATGGAGATACTGTAAGGTATCCCCATCGTCTAGTTCTAGTCTGAGACAGGCTTAAATGGGTCAGGACACTGAGCGACCACCTGACAAGCACTGCTTGGGATCACGCCCCTGCCAAGACAGTGGTTGTGGTGTGTGTTTGTGTATTCTAGGCACGCGATGGGACCTTAGCTACCTTTCTGAGGTGGGCCTGAACATGCCTGCTGGAAATTGTGAATTGAGCCTAGATCCAAACTTCATTAAGGATTGTCACGCAAACAACCACTGTTGACTTGTATGTACGCTGTTAATCTTGAGGTGGTTTATGCAAAGCATCAAAGAAAGACTTAAAATGTAAAAAGCTAATTAATTTGCTGTTAAAATCATAAGGAATTTGTTTGGACAAAACCTGTGCCCAACTAATGTCCCCCTGAATGAAAGAAAACATAATGGGCCCCCAGGCTTTATGTTTGTGGTCTGTGAGGACCCCACCCCATCACTATATGGCACGCTGTATACCCACCTGCATCCCACCACTCCAGCATGGGCACCCCACCATCTTAGGGAGCAAAGGCCCCCAATAAAGACTCAACTCTGACTTCAACTAACAAAGACTTGATGAAGAATACCTAAGACTAGAAAGTCATTGACTAGTCTGAGTTGAGAGTAAATGTCATCCTTTAAGAGTACTAATAACATTTAATGTAGAATAGGGGACACAATATTAATTTAAAAACTATAATAACTTTATTGTTCCTTTCAATGTCATTCTATCTGTAATAAAACAATAGAAATAAGGATTTATATTTTTTAACACCTTTAAACAGCAGCCAACCATCTGTTGTAATATGAGATAAGAGCAGCAGGAATGAGCAGGCAGCGTGGTGTTAACGAGAGTACCAGACAAGACCATTCCTCATATCTTAATTATAGCTACGTTCATTAACTTTATCTTAATTACTCCCTTCTGAAGACCATGACTCATTACACAGATTAAGATTTCTGCTATGCCGTTCAGACAGCAAGCAGTTTTCAAAGTTTGTCTTTTACCTCACCTTTTAGAGGAGTTTATCAAATTACATACTTTTCACTGTCTATAATAAATTCTCAGGCCTAGTCTCCCGATTACTCCTGGACTAAAAAGAAGCTTACTGTATTCAATGAAGATTGTCTAAGCTGGGTCTGGGAAACCAGTCCTGAATGTTTGTAGGATGTGAAGGGAGGTCTTCACAGGGTGCCTGCCATCTCTATCTAGAAGAAAGGGCTGAGTATGAGAGAGTGGGTGCATGAATGTTTATATTTATGTGTTTATCATTTATTCTACTGGCCAATAGATAGGCCGGCATCAAAATCTATATTTCATAAATTTACAGATATATMCGTACTTTCATAATTACACCCTGATTCGTTTTTCTTAAGTAATCGTATGAATGGAAGTTATGTGCTGTCATTATCTAGTGTTATCATTTTGTACTGAGGTGATGAGTTGCACCTGTGGCAGAGGGGAAGTGTATATATTATTTGGGTGCTATGGGGTGGGCCCCGGGAAAACATGTATGAAGGTGTCTCCGCGAGGAGGCCTTATTGGCACCCATACCATGTGTTTCTTATTTTCAGCCATGTATTTGCATCAGACAAAGTGGTCCTGTGATTCCTTTCATTGATACGGTCCAGGCAACGGCCTGTCTGTGACGGGGAACCACAGTTCTCTTGTCCCAGAGACATCCAGACAAATATTGATTGAACCACCTCCCCCCCACCCGCTCTCTGCTTTGTCCATCACACAGCTGAGTGGAGAGGGCCAGAGATCCTTATGATTACATTTCTGGATCACAAAGCAGGGCTTGGAGTGAAAGACAAATCACTCAGGGTAAGGTAAGGCGAGGTATTCCCCCATCACTCCTTTAACCCCCACGCCCTTACACGCACACACACGCACGCACACGCACACGCACACACACACACACACGCACACTCACCAACTTGGGGCAGAAGCTCATGCAGGACCCCCTGTCTGAGTTTCCTGGCCCAGGATGCCACGGGTTTGAGTGAGTGTGTGTGCATGTGAGGGCATGCAAGGGGGTTTGTAGAGGAACAAGCCCGGATGCCCTGTTCCTCCACACTCCCTGCACCTCCTGAATAGACAGAATTTGATATTTTGTCACAGTTTGCAAACATTGGCATCCAGGGGGAGAGAAGGGAGAGGAGGTACACTTGACGGGTCACATAGCATGAACAGGCAGAGGGATGGAGGAGGGGGACAAGGGGAGGGAGGGGAAACAGAGGAAGGAGGAAAAAACTGAGGCGGGGAGGAGGAACAGAGGATGGAGGGAAAGAGGAAGGAGGGGAAACTGAGGAGGGAGGGGAAACTGATGAGGGAGGGGAACAGAGGAGGGAAGGGGAACAGAGAAAGGAGGGGGAATAGAGGAATGAGGGGAAACTGAGGAAGGAGGGGGAACAGAGGAGGGAGGGGGAACAGAGGAGGGAGGGAGAACAGAGAAAGGAGGGAACTGAGGAGGGAGGGGGAACAGAGGAGGGAGGGGAACAGGGAGGAGGGGGGAACAGAGGAGGGAGGGGGACACGAGGAGGAGGGGACAGAGGAGGGGAACAGAGAGGGAGAAGAGGAGGGAGGAAACAGAGAAAGGAGGGAAAACTGAGGAGGGAGGGGGGAGTGGGAACAGAGGAGGGAGGGGGAACAGAGAAGGGAGGGGGAACAGAGAAGGGAAGGGAAACAGAGGAGGGGGTGCAGATTATGGAGGGGGAACAGAGGGGGGAGGAGGGAACAGAGGATGGAGGGGAACAGGGGAAGGAGGGGAACTGAGGAGGGAGGGGAAACTGATGAGGGAGGAGGAACAGAGGAGGGAAGGGGAACAGAGAAAGAGAGGGGAACAGAGAAAGGAGGGGAATAGAGGAATGAGGGGAAACTATAGAGGAGGAATAGAGGAGCGAGGGGAGCAGAGGAGGGAGGGGAACAGAGAAGGGAGGGGAACAGAGGAGGGAGGGGAACTGAGATGGGAGGGAACAGATGAGGGAGGGGAGCAGAGGAGGGAGGGGAACAGAGAAAGGAGGGGGAATAGAGGAATGAGGGGAAACTATAGAGGAGGAATAGAGGAGCGAGGGGAGCAGAGGAGGGAGGGGAACAGAGAAGGAGGGGGAACAGAGGAGAGGGGGAACAGAGAAGGAGGGGGAACAGATGAGGGAGGGGAGAGGAGGGAGGGGGAGCAGAGGAGGGAGGGGAACAGAGAAGGGAGGGGGAACAGAGGAGGGAGGGGAACAGAGGAGGGAGGGGGAGAGGAGCGAGGGGGAGCAGAGGAGGGAGGGGAACAGATGAGGGAGGGGAGAGGAGCGAGGGGAGCAGAGGAGGGAGGGGAACAGAGAAGGGAGGGGAACAGAGGAGGGAGGGGGAACTGAGATGGGAGGGGGAACAGATGAGGGAGGGGGAGCAGAGGAGGGAGGGGAACAGAGAAGGGAGGGGGAACAGAGGAGGGAGGGAACGAGAAGGGAGGGGGACAGAGGAGAGGAGGGAACAGAGGAGGAGGGGGAGAGGAGGGAGGGGAAAGAGAAGGGAGGGGAACCGAGGAGGGAGGGGAACAGAGGAGGGAGGGGGAACAGAGGAGGGAGGGAACAGATGGGAGGGGGAGAGGAGGGAGGGAACAAAGAAGGGAGGGGAACAGAGGAGGGAGGGGGAAAGAGAAGGGAGGGGGAGCAAGAGGGAGGGGAGCAGAGGAGGGAGGGGGAACAGAGAAGGGAGGGGGAACAGAGGAGGGAGGGGGAACAGAGAAGGGAGGGGGAACAGAGGGGGGGAGGGAGAACGGAGGGGAGGGGGGAGCAGAGGAAGTAGAGGAACACAGGAGGCAGGGAGCAGAAAGACAGGAGGGAGAGACGAGGGCGTGGAGAGAGGAGCCTGATGGATAGAAAAGTGCAAAATAGAAGAGGAAGAGTAGGAGAAGTATATGGGGAGAGGAGGAATGCACAGGAAAACCCAACAGTAGTGAGAATCAGTGGATAACAAAGAGGCATGCGCTACTTCTACTAATCCACAGATGTCTCTATCTGGAGCCTTCCTTCTGAAAGGAAAGACCAGCCATTGAATGGTATTCAACAATTCATTCTCTTTGTTGTGATTCTTAAATACAACCGATGATTCCCCCAATACATTTCACAAAAGCCTCTAATGGCAAACGTAGCACAATCCTATTTACACCCCAAACCCAAATAAAACCCCACCCTCCAAACATCTAGTCTATCTAACTCTCAAGAGGCAGATCAGAAGCCCAGAGCCTGTAATGAGCTAGGCAGGATCAGAAAATACCCATGGTGTCATTTTGTTGACTTCAGAGCAAAGGGTTGAAACATAACAAAGTCATCCATTAGAGCTGTGACTGGCTGGAGGCCCAACCATTAGTCTGAGAGAGTGTCGAGAGGAAACCTGACACTGAGCAGATGTGTCTGTGTGTGTGTATGTGTGGGTGTGTGCATTGTGTGTGTGTGTGTGTGTGTGTGTGTGTGTGAGTGTGTGTGTGTGTGTGTGTGTGTGTGTGTGTGTGTGTGTGTGGTGTGTGTGTGTGTTGTGTGTGTGTGTGTGTGTGTGTGTGTGTGTGTGTGTGTGTGTGTGTTTGTGATGGGATGTCCTCTGAGATAACCTTGGAGATAGCAAGGTAGCGTGCTAAATTAGGCTAAGTATGATACATCATACTAATGTTTCAGAGGGACAATGTCTAAACAATATATCTTATTAACTGGGATTTTCAGAGACCATTTTCTGTTAGATGTTGGAATAGGTTTCTCTAAATGTTTAAATTCACTGGTTGACCAATTGAGATATTTGTGACCCGATTCAGGAAACTAGGTGAATGTCGCAAGTCACGGCTTCACAGGAGAGCTTTTTGAACGTAAAAAAWAWTTTTTGTTATCCAAATGTGTTTTTTTTMGGCAGATATGCCTTCTTGAACATGTGAACTTTCATATGTCTTAATATCAAACGTGCATGTCATCTGTAAATACGAATAAAATGTTTAAATAACGAACCTAGTTGGTTTAGCCACAGAGAAAATGAGCAACCTTCCCGCTACGCGTGGTTGGCTGAGATAATGAGTGGGCTGGACATGCCGAGAGATGAGTTTGGATTGGTCTGCGGTGTTGCATCATGTGTCTATAAAATGAGCTGCGTAGATAATCTTTTCTACTGCATTTTTTTTTTAAAGATAAAACGTTAGCCATGGAGAACTGCAAATATGCTGCTACTGCTCTCAATAACATTGCTGCCCTAAATTTATCAGGCGCTATCGACAAAGGTCAGTGGGAAAAAGTTGTAATGGACTACTTTGTGGAGGATGATCGTGCCATGCTAACTCTCTCTGACTCTGAAAATGAATCAGATGATGAGGAAATCCCTGATTTAGGTAAAAACATTTTAATTGAAGAAATCATTGTAGAATCTGGTGATGGAGAAGAAACGGCGACAATCAACAGGGTTGTTGTCACGGAAGAAGTTGATCGAGTTTTGAAATCAGTGGAATGTCTGGTAGAAGCAATAAGACACAGGACGTCTTATTTAATAAATGGGGTTGCAGTCTGCCGTGAAGCTTTCATCCATGTATACGGGTAAGAATCTAACATTGAACCTACTATCTTCGGTTAACTTTAGCTAGCTATGACAATCGGTTTGTATTGCTAGTTAAAGCTTGCTGTTAGCTAGCCAGCTGGAGTTCGAAGACTTGCTTGCTAACGTTATTCTACAGATTGGGATTTTAGTACATTTATTAGCTAGCTAACGTTAATGTTACATGTCTAACAAAAGACCCGAAGTTAAAGCTCGCTGTTAGCTAACTAACGTTAGCGGAGGTTAGAAGTTGTTAATTCAGCCAAGCTGAAGAAGCAAGCGCAGCATCTCCTGCTTGTTCAGAGTGAGCTGTCTGTCTACCAGAAGATGGTTGCTGACTGCAAGACCACCTGTCAAGACCTGCAGTTGTCTCTGGGGGCCCCTACTGAACCAGCAGGCAAAGACATCAGGATGCATTACAGCTTTGATTTTGCTCAACAAGTAAGCAGCATTTCCTCATTTATACTTATATATATATGGGAGGCAGGCAGGCAAATACATTTCACTGAGCGGTGTAAAGACAGATTGACAAGGGTGAGACAAATAATTGTAATTTATCTTAATGTTCTATTGTTGTTTGCAGGTGCACTATCCTTCTGACCCTATGCAGCCAGGTCCCATCTACTTTTTAACTCCTCGTAAGTGTGGCTTGTTTGGTGTCTGCTGTGAAGGAATACCACAACAAGTCAACTACTTGATTGATGAAGGCATGTCATCCAGCAGGCAGCAGCGCAGTCAACTACATGCACCATTTCTTCACCAACTATGGAGTTGGGGAAACACYTGTGGACCTGAATTGTGATAACTGCAGTGGCCGAAACAAGAACAAGTTTGTGCTCTGCTATTGTGCCTGGTGGACCATGCACAAGCTCCACCACAGTCTGGACCTTCACTTGCTGATCAAAGGCCACACCAAGTTTGCCTCCGACTGGTGCTTCAGCCTCATCAAGCAGCGCTTCAGAAAGACCAGAGTGAACACTGTCTGAGATTGCTGGTTTTGTGAAGGGCAGCACTGTGACAGGGGTCAACATCCCACAGCTGGTTGGACTGGAGGATGGTACGGTGCTGGTGGAAAGCTATGGCTGTCAACAACACCTGACTCTGTACTTCAGGCTGCTGCCACATATCAAGCAGTACCAGCACTTCAGGTGAATATAATTTTCATTGCATTGCATTTCATATTCTTCTTATCTAAACTTGGGAGGTGAATTGATGTGAATTGTAGTGCAAGGTTGTAATGGCTTCGATGCTCTGGAGCCTGATGTTGTTGTTGCCAAGGAGCGTTCGGACTGAGTCGGGACCACATTTCAGCTTCTGCCTGTACAAGCACCACCTGGACTGGACATAGCTAGACAAAAATGCTCAAAAATGCAGTGTATGATATACCATTTTCTAGCTCTGAGTCTCTACTTTTTACCAATGTACATTTTTTMGTTTTGTTGTTGAAATGTTGGTACATAAGACCGAATCCAGGTGGTGAGTCACATTTGCATATTCTCTCATGGAGCCCCATTTCAATAAAACCGGTGACCAATATTCCAGGAGTCAAAAGCATGTTTCTTTGTCCTCTGCAACATTACAATTTATAGCTTTCTTTTTGGAAACATTCCTTAGAATTAAAATGTGTATTCCTGTCAAATAAGAATCCTGTTTTGGACTTTCCTGACTGCAGAGTTGATTGGTGATATTTACCCTCGTATAAAGGATTACTATTCTCCACTTCACATTGACACACTGCTGTTCACGTCAACTACCTGAATGAGTTTGTAGATGAATCCCAAACCAKATCTGAAAGCATTCGTCTAACATTCTAGCTGAGGTCAGGAAATCACAGTCCTGCCACTGAGAGAGCATTAATTCATCTTGGGTGTTAACAAAGAGCCTACTAATAAAACAGGAATTCTCATCCCGGAGGGAAACCATAACAACCACTTTGTACTGGGGGCTAGCTCTTTCATCCCAGTGACAAGTCTATGGGGGAGGAAACTGGTAGCATGTTTTAGAGGAGCGGTCCGGAGGCTCAATTACACCTGTGTTCATTGACCCTAACACGCTGTGTGTGAAGAGGTGTAATGAGAGGAAATAGACATAAGTGACTCCATGCTTTCTGCCTTGCTATTTAATGTTGAATGAAGTCTGATGATGACCACACTTTCTGGGCATTCAGCTACCTGAGCTAGACTATGTCCTAGATAGGGAGAGTTTATGTCAGAGTTGTAGCTGTTTTATAGTGCAACAACTTCACAGTAAAATTGTATTTCTGTGAGAGTAGTGAGTTGCCTGCCACTTCAGGTCTCATGGCCCTCCCACCACTACAGGAGGGCAGCTCTCGCTCAGTCAAGTCCAAGCTCTTCTCTGTCCAATGGTGGAACTAGCTTCCACCTTTAGCTGGGACAACAGAGTCCCTGCCCATCTTCCGAAAACATCTGAAACGCTACCTCTTCAAACAGTATCTTATCTCCTCACATCGACCCCCCCCACACTAAAAAAATACCTAACCATCACTTGCACTTGACAACCCCCCATCCCCCTTCTAGCTCTAACTTTACTGATAGCTATGTTATTGAGGAAACCTGTTATTTCTATGACTGAGATATGTGGTTGTCCCACCTAGCCTAGCTTAAGATGAATGCACTAACTGTAAGTCGCTCTGGATAAGAGCATCTGCTAAATGACTAAAATGTCAAATGTAAATGTGTCTTGAGCTACATCACGTTTCACGGGATATGGTTCGCCAGTAGCAGAGTAGTTGTGTTAATCTCTCTGTGGTAGTGGTCAGCTATTGGAGCCCCACTCTGTGACTAAACCTAACAGACCATGTTGCAACCCTGCACATTCACTAATGCATCAAACTGGGACTCTGAACAAATTACTCTCTCTCTCTCTTTCTCTCTCACACACACACACACACTGAGGACAGCTGTGAGAGATCTATTTTTGCCTAATGGGCTGGAGCTCCCATTAGGCAATATGAGTGTGTGTTAGAGCTGGCTCATAGAGGCATGAGCCACTGTCAGCACCTTTAACTAGTCTCTACGTCACGGCAGGAGTAAATAAGCTCACCCTGCTCATTGAGACAATTACGGTAAACTACTCTACATGACTATTAATTAGCATGTACAAGATGGTCGTAGGGAGCGGAACACAGCAGTTATGATGCACAACCACATGTTGTTAGGAGTAGTGGATGGAGTTTCCCTCAAATCAAAGGACATGTGGAAGAGCCAAGATAAATGATATATTTCAATATTTTATATAATAAATGAACTTACAACACCTGTTGATTGCACAGATCTATATAGGTTCTATAAAGGTTATATGAACATTCTGTCTTGGCTACTATCAGCTGGTGGCAGTGGCAAACCAAACAAGACTAATGCATGGGCTCATAGACAGCTTTCAGGGTAAAGAAACAGTTGTATTATCAACACATTTATTCAATCATTAGTGTGAACTACCTCTTTAAAGTCTCCAGTGAAGATGAATCAGGGTGCTGACTAGGGAATGTGTGATTGAGCTGAGTCATCTGTGCCAGATCCATTAGATGTATGATCAGGTTACACCTCAAATACCACTACTGGCATCAAGGTTAGATAAGGAGGGGACTGGGGCACAGAGGTGTGCATGCGCGTGTCTTCAACAGTTCTCAGACTGCTGTATGGAGACAAAACGATAAGGCAATCTCCCCAGAAATCCCAATAACCTTTTAATTCGTTTTTGTCTGGTGTTTCTGATGATTCCCTGGAGTTGTAGAGATAATTAGGTCCACAGTGAATTTTCAGAGTTGAAAATCCCTGTTAGCCAGCCTAACTATTAATGACTGGGTATTGAATACAGATAGTACATACAATTCATAGTTTTACTCAAGGAGTTAATTATACATACATACAGTCCACCAGAATTCTTATTCTTATGGTAAAGATGCTGCTAATTTACAGTCTGCTTTGACCTGGAGAGATCGCTTACACCACTCTTTTGTATAACTTGTATAATCTGCATCTATGGTGTGTACAGTACTGTCTCCCAGGTATATGTCTTGGCACCGTTTACACATCTGACATTACGCCCACAACAAAGAGTAACAGTAAACCAGTAAAACACTGTGACTAAGACAGTAATCGTTGAACTACTGACCCTGATACTAGAGAGAAAACACAATAGGACTTTATGGAACCAATAACAACACAGTAATACCGCTCGCAGTAATACCGCTCGCAGTAATACCGCTCGCAGTAATACCGCTCGCAGTAATACCGTTCATCACCACAGGGTATATTGTTTATTGTATCTTTTTAAATTATATTAAAATATCATTAGATTAACACAAAAGTTTTTACTTACAGTGTGATCTCTCTCCACTCTATCGACGAAAGAACACTGTCTGTACAGATTCCCTGGTGAGTGTGTGTGTGTGTGTTCAGCTCTTCTTACAGCAGTGTAGAGTATCATCAGAAACAGCAGAGTGAGTGTGAGTGGGCAGTGGGGCAGTGGGAGCTATCCTCTCTCTCTGCACTATACTACTGTACAATCTGCAGTATCCTCTGATCAACACTGTTGCTTTCCCCCAGAGCTGAGGATATTTTTGTGGCAGTGTGTGAAGCCTGAGGGTGTTGCTCCTCCACCTGGGAGTAGAGTAGATACGTCACAGGGTATAGAGGCAGAGGGACTGTGGCTGGTTGGCACAACACTATAGACACACAGAGCATGTCTGCATGTGTGCCCATGTAAGTGCGTGGAATTACATCTCTCTCTCTATATATAGTTGAAAGAGAGAGAGAGCATGGAAGTGAGAAGAGCGGAGAGAGAGAGGGAGAGAGAGAGAGGAGAGAGAAGACGAGAGAGAGAAGAGGGAGAGAGACAGGGAGAGGACAGGAGAAGAGAAACAGGGGAGAGAGAGAGAGAGAGAAAGAAGGGATGACGAGAGGAGAGAGAGAGAGACGAGAGAGAGAAGAGGAGAGAGAGAGAGGATGAGAGAGAGAGGAAGAGACTGAGAGAGAGAGAGAGAGAGAGAGAGAGAGAGAGAGAGAGAGAGAGAGAGAGAGAGAGAGAGAGAGAGTCACAGCTGTGTGAATCCATCCCTGTGGAGAGGATGAGCCTGGACACAAACATCCCTCCATGGAAGAGGAATACACACCTCACCCCTAGTGTGAGTGTCCTTCCATCAATAGCGTAAAGAGAAACAGAGTAGATTACATTATATGTTGGATGGGACCAGGGAAAACAGTGTTTTCTCTACTGGAACAGAGTGAATGGTTCCTGGGTTGCCAGGCAGTACCACTGTATTTAGCATCAAAATCCATAAATATCATAGAGTACCGCTACAGTAGGCACACGTGTTACTCTGTAAGACAACTTTTGTACAGATTAGGTTCAGTGAACTAGGCTACACTATATACCAGGTTTCCCCAATAGGCAGCCTGCATTCCAAATTCGGCCGGTGGGTGATTTTAGTTAGCCCCCCAAGTTCTCTGAGCAAAATCAATAAATTACAGTCTTGTTTTATTTTTTCAACTGCCCCTTCTTGAAAAAATGTCACCTTAAATTCCTATTACTAAAAACAAAAATAGGAACGTCCCAAAGTTTTTTTCACAACTGGATGTTTATTTAGGAAATAACAAATTTCTACCAATCAGATGAGAAGTCAAAAGAAGGTCATACCATTAATGCCATATTAGAATAGTAATTAGCATAGCATTTTTACTCATTTCAACAATATTACAAAAATTACTTTAGGTCTGCTTTAATGGCTTTTATAGATAGGCAAGCATTGTTAAATAAGACATTTTAACTATTTATGGTAATTGAATGTGTTTTCAAGTGGTGTAAAGTGCAATTTAAATTTAAGTTGAATTTATTTGCACCCGAAAAAAAAACAATATGCATGTGTGGTTGGAAGCCATAAGCACAAACTTAAAAAGGTTTGTTAAAACAGATAACAAAATCTACTAATTATAAATGTATACATTAATTGATATCCAATCACGAAAATAAACTGTATTTGTTTTGTTTAAATGTGTGTGAGCATGTGTGAATGTGAGTGTGTGAAAGTTGGGCTATATGGAGGAGATTACTGAGTAGTTTGGTTCATCAGGCTGAACCCCAGTCTTCGCTTGACGTTGTTGAGGGGTGATGAGGTTTTAGCAATGTGATGATTAGAATTCTAGAGTATGGTACCTCTGAATCTGATAGAGAATTAACTATGTTAGGTGCGACAGTGGGGAAGGTGAACGTTATCACAGTGTCTTGTGTTATATAAATGGATTTCAGAATTAACATGGAAGACTCCATTGAAGAGTTTAGGTAAACTGTCTGGGAGCTATGATTATTTGTAGATACAGGTACATAATTGTCTAACATTAATGTTGTAAATAAACAAGATATTGAGTTTCTTAAACAAAGGTGCAGATGGAGCCAGGTCATTCGAGGAGGTGGCTAGTCTTGCAAATGTATTTTGTATGATGATTAATTTGTGTAGGTAGGGGGCAAATGTACTGGCCCAGACAATATTACAGTAAATGAGATATGGGTAAATTAAGCTATAGTATAGAGTTAGGAAGCAAGTCTGATGAACCAAATCACACATTTTTCCGATGATACCAACATACAGTATTTACCACTTTGCTACAGACAAATTGAATATGATATTTTCAGGATAACTTTTCATCAATTACAACGCCAAGGAATCTAGTGGATGTGAATACAATAAAGTTTGATTTATTTAGATTTCAAGATCATTTGTTTTTCTGGAACCATTCAGAAAATCTGACTATGCCTGAGTTGGCTTCATTAATTAGTGAATCAAAAAATGTTTGTGATAAAATCAAATTGGTATCATCCGCAATGAGAATGGGAAGTAGGGTAGAAGACACAGCAGCAAGGTCATTGATATAGATTAGCAATAACAAAGGTCCAATTATCCAGTTAATAAAGCTCTATACACACATGGTCTCTTTTTTGTTTTCTTGAGTAAGGCAGCTCCAAAATACAGGTGTTTCAACCTAGCTCAGTGCTTTCTGTGGTGGTGGGGCGTGCCAGCAGAAAACAGGAGCATTGCGCCGTGATTGGCTCAGCGTTCTGTCACTCATGGGGACAGTACGTCATCGCCAAGTTTAAGTGCTTAATAAGGGTAGACATCCAACATTTCAGCCCTTTGGGTCCTACCATAGAGTTATTTTACAAGTGCCCTTCCAAGAAGGCTCAAGGTCATTGGCCACAGATAAAATGACGTCAAATGTACAGTAGCTTTGATTGGACTGATCATGTTAACATCTTACTTTCAAAGTCTTAGCTAGGAGTCATCATCATGAATCAAGTTGACAATCTACTGGCAAATTCTTTTTAATCCTTGTCATATAAAGAGAAATAATGATGAGAAATTATAGATAAAACGTATCGGTGGTCATCGGCCGTTGGACATAAAGATTACACAACAAGTTGGAAATCGCAAATTCAACAATGAGTCGTTTGGAAGGAATCAGTGGCTAACTGCAAGAATTGCAACGCAACCACTAACGTTAGCCTGCTTTTTCAATGGAGTGGCTGTGTGTTTTCTTTCACTACTTCCCACCATAAATCCAGAGAATGCCAGACTTTGATGACAAAGTTTGATGACAAAATTTGTCCACAAAGGACCGCTGCGCCACCTTCACAAGGTGATTCAAAAATGTATTGAATATGGCTGCATAAATGATGTAATATGCAAGGAAGATATGTTTACTTTAGATAAGAAAGTAATACTAAGTGTATGTTATGTAATAAGCTGTTAGTAGCCCATGTGCCTCACCCTAACAGTTTGGCCTATTTTCACCAACGCGGTATTGTAAACACATCGTTTGTGGCTGATGTGTGCTTGTTTGGCAACTTTTTTTGTACACCTTTGACAGTGCTACTGATAGTAGTGGTGGCGCTAGGCTTGCATGTGGAAATTCAGCACACACAACATTCTATAATAGAATTGTGTTATTTGACGTGTCAAGTTAAAAGCTTATTTAACGTGTCAAATAGTGTTATATGACGT
>NC_036842.1:73863842-73895867 GCF_002910315.2 Salvelinus sp. IW2-2015 | reverse complement strand
TCAAATAGTGTTATATGACGTGTATCTTTTTTGACACGCAAAGACCCAAACGGCGTTCAATGGGCCTCACCCTAATAATTTGGTCTATTTTCACCTCTTAATTTCGCTTACTGTTCTAACTTGGTGGTGCACATGTAGCCTATAACCTGTTTAACTCTTTGCCTCATACAGAATAAATTGCTGATTTAAACGTTTCAACATTCTCTTATTCACTACTTTTTTCTAGGATTTTTGAAAAACATGGTAGTACAGATAGTGGGCGATAATTTGTAAAATATCGTGGATCAGGGATAACTTTGGCCATTTTCGCATCTTTAGGAACAATACCAGTTTAAATAGATTTGGTGAAGATATACCATACGTTAGAGGCTCAGTAATCGAGGAAGACACTGATTTCACCAAAGAGGCACCAATCTCATCATTACCTGTTAATGATATCTTTAAGTTACCAATTAGCTCCATCACCTCCATTACATCTGGAGGATCAAAGTGAAGCAGAGAAGGGAAATGTCCCTTATTAATGTAATCCAAGGGATTTCCATCAGTTAAAAACAAAATTGACAGAGAGGAACCCTTAAATTTCAAATGATCTAGGTTCTTCCACCAATGTACATTTTGAGATAATATAAGCAGCCAGGTCACCCGTGATACAAGTCAGTATTCAACGTCCATCCATGTCTGAGGACGTTAGGAGATGGCGTGGAAATCCGCCAACCAATCAATATTACATCATTTATAAAGCCCTTTTTACATCAGCAGATATCACAAAGTGCTATACAGAAACGCAGCCTAAAAACCTAAAACCCCAAACAGCAAGCAATGCAGATAGAAGCACGGTGGCTAGGAAAAACTCCCTAGAAAGGCAGGAACCTAGGAAGAAACCTAGAGAGGAACCAGGCTCAGAGGGGTGGCCAGTCCTCTTCTGGCTGTGCTGGGTGGAGATTATAAGAGTACATGGCCTTTTAAGGCCAGATTGTTCTTCAAGATGTTCAAACATTCATAGATGACCAGCAGGGTCAAATAATAATCACAGTGGTTGTAGAGGGTGCAACAGGTCAGTACATCAGGAGTAAATGTCAGCTGTATTTTCATAGCCGAGCATTCAGAGGTCAAGACAACAGGTGTGGTAGAGAGAGAGAGTCAAAAACAGCAGGTCCGGGACAAGGTTACACGTCTGGTGAACAGGTCAGGGTTCCATAGCCGCAGGCAGAACAGTTGAAACTGGAGCAGCAGCATGAACATGAGGACTGGGGACAGCCAGGAGTCATCAGGCCAGGTAGTCCTGAGGCATGATCCTAGGGCTCAGGTCCTCCGGGAGGGGAGGGAGAGAGGGAGAGTTAGAGAGAGCATACTTAAATTCACACAGGACACCAGAGAGGACAGGATAATTACACTAGATATAACAGGTTGACCCTAGCCCCCTGGCACATGGACTATTGCAGCACAGATACTGGAGACTGAGACAGCGGCGGATCGGGGGACACTGTGGCCCTGTCCGACGATACCCCTGGACAGGGCCAACCAGGCAGGATATAACCCCACCCACTTTGCCAAAGCACAGCCCCCATACCACTAGAGCAGGGGTCGGGAACCTTTTTGACTAAGAGAGCCATGAAAGCAAAAAAATWGGAAATTTATTTCAGTGAGAGCCATATAATATATTTTAAAAGTGAATTCAACTAAATGTCAGTATAATAAGCCTCTGAATTTATTCTTAAATAATGTTGTTATAATACTCACCATTAATGCGACTTCTGGTGCTGCATGGATTTGCTGATGTCTTTGTAGTCTGGTTGGTACTTGGTGAGGTTAAGCTTCATGCAAGCGTTGAGGCTTTCATCCGTTAAACGTGATCGTAGGTTGGACTTGATGTTTTTAAGATGTGAGAATGACTGCTCACATGCATACGTAGATCCAAACATGGTCAATACAGCAATACTCACACGTGCGTGTGTGTATGTGACAGGAAGCGCGTTCCAAGTTTTGAGAATCAGCTGGTCTTCGGGTTGAAGTTTTTCATTTCTGTCCACATGTGCTTGCTCGCCAACTCCGCTTTCTTGTCGTGTGATTCTTTCCAAATCTTCATTCAGTGACTTGAACTTATTCACCCACATGTCTGAGGCCTTCAGGTCAGCCACTTCTGCTTCAAAATCTCTGACGGAGACACCCAGGAATGTAACTCAGGTCGGCTGTGTTCAGTGAACACTCGTTTGGAAGGGTGATGAACTAAAAAAGACGAGTGTGCTCACGAAATTCCCAAAGCGTGCTTTGAAGGACTGTAGGAGACTGGATGTGCAGCGAGCTAGCTGGTGGAGATCAAAGTTTTGAATAGGCTCACTTGCTGTGCATGCATCTTTAAATTGGCTCAGTTTTTCAAAATGTAGTAAACGACCTGTTTCAAGATCCATGATGAAAAGTTCTAGCTTGTTTTCAAAAGCAAAACACGCTTGTTGAAGGATAACACTGTATTTCAATGCCTTGCATTTTCACGTTGAGCTGGTTCAGATGTTCAGTCATATCTACGAGATAGTAAAACTTGAGGAGCCACTCAGTTTCGGCTAGCTTCAGGATGCTCGATGCCTTTCATTTCAAGGAAAGTCCGGATTTCTTTAGGCAAACCGCAAAACGGCTAAGCACCTTCCCTCTTGACAACCACGCACATTGCTGTGCAAAAGCAGACCAGGATAGTTATTTCCAACTTCATCCAGCAGTGTTTTTAAACTGGCGATCATTTAAGGCTCGAGCAACAATAAAGTTGATACACGAATGACCAGCGACATCACTTCCCCAAACTGCCTGTCACACATCTGAGCACAAAGTGCCTCCTGGTGTAGAATGCAATGGAAACTTAGGATGGGTCTATTTTCATGTTCACGGAGAACGCGCCACAAATCCTTTTTTATCCCCACATACACGGAGCACCATCAGTACACACTGAGAGAAGTTTATCATAAGGTAGATTTTTTTCTTGAGCAAACTCCATGAAAGACTTAAATAAATCCTCACCTCTTGTGGACCCTTTTAATGGCAGAACTGCAAGACTTTCTTCGCGCACAGTGTGTCACCAACAGCATATCTTGCAATCACGCTGAACTGCGACAAATGGCTCACGTCTGTTGACTCATCCAAAGCCAGGGAAAAGAACGGCGCTGCATTTATGTCCTTCACTTGCGTTTCCTCCACTTTGTTTGCCATCACGATGGTACGATCATGAACAGTTCTTGCCGACAGAGGCATGTCTTGTATCCGTTTAATTATCTTGTCTTTGTTCGGAAYATCATCAAAAAGTTAATTGGCTACATCCAGCATGAACGTTTTAGCATACTCGCCATCTGTGAATGGTTTTCCGTTCCTCACTATTGCTAAAGATCCAGCAAAGCTAGCGGAATTATAGTCACCTTGCCGGGTCCATACGCGGAGTTGCTGCTGGCTAGCTTGCACCCTGCTCAGTAGCTCTTGGCACGCTTTCTTTCTGCTGTCTCCCGCAGGGTATTTTGATGCAAAGGTAGCATGGCGCGTGTCGAAGTGTCGCTTTACATTCGACCGTTTCATRMARGTAATTTTGTCATTGCAAATTAGACACACCGCAGAACCTGCTCTCTCCACAAAGGCGAATTCTTCGGTCCATTCGTCCTGAAATGTACGATACTCGTCATCTTTTTTTCTTTTCGCCATCTTCTTCGTCGAAGGGTTAGCTTTGAGCTAATGACCGAGCAGACTGATTCAAAAGGAGGTGTTTACCTGTTTTACCTAGCAACGGCCAACGTAGGCCAGTATCATTTAATTAAAATAATGGACAATTGCTCCTGCAGCCCTGAACAGGACATGAGCAGTGAAAAATCGATGGATGGATTAAAACAAGTGAGAATATTTTGTTTTATCTGCGAGCCAGATGCAATCATCAAAAGAGCCACACCTGGCTCGGGAGCCATAGGTTCCTGACCCCTGCACTAGAGGGATAGCAACAGACCATCAACTTACTATCCTGAGACAAGGCTGAGTATAGCCCACACAGATCTCCTCCACCGCACGAGCCCGAGGGGGTACAAAACCGGACAGGAAGATCACGTCTGTGACTCGACCCACTCAAGTAAAGCACCCTTCCTAGGGACGGCATGGAAGAGCACTAMTAAGCCCGTGACTCAGCCCCCATAATAGGGTCAGAGGCAGAGAATCCCAGTGGAGAGAGGGGAGCTGGCCAGGCAGAAACAATAAGGGCAGTTCGTCGCTCCAGTGCCTTGTCGTTCACCTTCACACCCCTGGGCCAGACTACACTCAATCACAGGACCTACTGAAGAGATGAGTCTTCATCCTTTCCTACACTTAAAATTGCCCTTGACTAACGATTGAATATGAAGCTGTGCTTGCAACACGGCTACTTCACCATAAGGCGATAGTTCTCCTGTATATTATGAGTACAGCGACTGCAATTAGATGGCATAGTGTTAATGTTACTACTTAGCTTTTTTGGCTAGTGGAGGTCCTGTAGATCCATGTCAAGAAAAAGCGTCCAGGGTGAAAAAGTTGAATGAAAAAAGTAGAGCGAGGAAAAAACTAAGACGTTGGTAAATGTATTAAAAGTAAAAAACGAAAGGTTTGGCAGATTGCCAAGTAGCAACAAACAGCACAACAGCTATTAGGGGCAACAGTGAGCACTGTTAAGTTCATGTAAATGTAGGTTTTGTTAGGGCATTGTGGATGGGGATGGAGGATGGGCGTAAGCATCTGCCTCTGTTTCCAAAGTTTGATATAAAGTTGTTTTTGATGTTTTTGTTTTAAGCCTATCCCAAGCCTTAACCATTCCAAAGGTTCAAGTTCCAATCCAACGATAGTAAGTTGTTTATTTGATATATTTTGCTTTAAGCTTATCCCAAACCTTTACCCTTACCTTAACCATTCTGTGTTAACGCCCTACCTTAAGAATTTGGAGTTAATGACTGAACTTAACCCCAGCCTTAAAATTCGGAATAAATGCCAAAATCAAATCAAATCTTATCAAATGTTATTGGTCACATACAGTTGAAGTCGGAAGTTTACATACACCTTAACCAAATATATTTAAACTCAGTTTTTCACAATTCCTGACATTTAATGCTAGTATAAATTCCCTGTCTTAGGTCAGTTAGGATCACTTCTTTATTTTAAGAATGTGAAATGTCAGAATAATAGTAAAGAGAATGATTTATTTCCGCTTTTATTTCTTTCATCATATTCCCAGTGGGTCAGAAGTTTACATACACTCAATTAGTATTTGGTAGCATTGCCTTTAAATTGCTTAAAATTAAAAACTTCTTAAGGATTGGCGTCCCATCAACGGGACAGTTGTAAATCAATAAGTATATTGGCTGAAAGCTTAAATTCTTGTTAATATAACTGAACTGTCCAATTTACAGTAGCTATTACTGTGAAAAAATGCCATGCTATTGTTTGAGGAGAGCTCCTAACAACGAAACGGTTTTTTCATCCAAAGGGACCCAGAGATAACATGAAGTGTCGTTTTGTTAGATTTTCATATCCTAAAAAGGTCCACATAGCATGCACAATCGATTTTGTATTTCCACTCGTTCAATTTGCAAAGAAAGGAACTGTGAAAATCTCACCCTAAACGTTGTTTCAACCAGTCAAATCACGTTTGTATCTATTCCTCAGAGATCCTAGAAGGTAACAAGAKTTCACTATTTCATTAAGGGTGTAGTATATCCTATAGGACACCATATTTGGTCAGAGAGCGACACCGATGGCACGCCGATGACGCTGGGAGCCATCACTTGAATGACTGTATCTTTGTCAAATAAGCACCAATCGGGGTCAAAAAAAGCTAGCTAAATAGCCAATGAGATGGGCTTTATGGGAGTATCATGTATATGGAAACCATGTATATGTCGTTAAATGTAGCTACTAACATTGTACAACAGCATGCGTTTTCATTTTGGACAATATTTATAAGTAAATTCAGAGTCATGAAGTTATGAAAACTGGTTAATATGGCTACTAATACTTGGAAAGCTAAATCAAAGTATACAGATATACAGATTTGACGATAAAGTATACAGATTTGTATACAGATTTGACGATATTCTTGCAGAAAAATGGAATATGAATATGAATGTCTCCTTCACGATTTGCCCAAATGTAGTTGGGGACTTCACACTAAAAGTCTTGAGGTTCAGTCATACTTCAGATTATCCATCTGAAACTTTGCACATACACTGCCCACCTGTGGACACTACCGGAATTATAACCAGGGTAARGGCTATTACTGTGACCTTTCTCTTGCATTTCAAAGATGGTGGTAAAAAAAAGCTGGTTGTTTTTTTCTTTGTATTTTCTTCTACCAGATATATTGTGTTATATTCTCCTACATTCACTTTTCCACAAACTTCAAAGTGTTTCCTTTCAAATTGTCACGTTCCTGACCTTATTTCCTTGGTTTAGTCTTTGTTTAGTCGGTCAGGACGTGAGCTGGGTGGGTGTAGTCTATGTTTTTTGTTTCTATGTTGGGTTTGTTGTTTGGCCTAATATGGTTCTCAATCAGAGGCAGGTGTTTTGCATTGTCTCTGATTGGGAACCATATTAAGGTAGCCTGTTTGCACTGTTGGTTTGTGGGTGATTGTTTTCTGTCTTTGTGTTCTGCACCAGATTTCACATTTATTGTTTTGTAGCTTGTAGTGTTCACGTTATTATTCTTTATTAAACATGTTGAACACTAGCCGCGCTGCGTTTTGGTCCTCTCCTTCATCCCAGGAAGAAAGCCGTTACAGAATCACCCACCACAAAAGGACCAAGCAGCGTGGTAACGGGCAGCAACAGCAGCAGCAGCAGCGGCCGAAATCTCAGGACTCCTGGACATGGGAGGAGATTTTAAACGGAGAAGGACCCTGGGCACAGGCTGGGGAATATCGTCGCCCCAAAGCTGAGCTGGAGGGAGCGAAAGCTGAGCGGCGGCGATATGAGGAGGCAGCACGGCAGCGCGACAGGTACGAGAGGCAGCCCCAGATTTTTTGGGGGGTAGGCACACGGGGGGTGTTATTATAAGCAGCACGTTATTGGTCAGGCACCGTGTTATGCGGTTAAGCGCACGGTGTCGCCAGTGCGTGCCCATAGCCCGGTGCGCTATGTGAATTTGGTGAATTTTGGCCCATTCCTCCTGACAGAGCTGGTGTAACTGAGTCAGGTTTGTAGGCCTCCTTGCTCGCACATGCTTTTTCAGTTCTACCCACACATTTTCTATAGGATTGAGGTCAGGGCTTTGTGGAAGGCCACTCCAATACCTTGACTTTTCTGTCCTTAAGCCATTTTGCCACAACTTTGMAAGTATGCTTGGGGTCATTGTCCATTTGGAAGACCTATTTGTGACCAAGCTTTAACTTCCTGACTGATGTCTTGAGATGTTGCTTCAATATATCCACYTGATTTTCCTCCAGTCCCTCCTGCAGCAAAGCACCCCCACAACATGATGCTGCCACCCTCTTGCTTCACAGTTGGGATGGTGTTCTTCGGCTGTGATTGTGATACAGTGAATTATAAGTGAAATAATCTGTTTGTAAACAATTGTTGGAAAAATTACTTGTGTCATGCACAAAGTAGATGTCCTAACCGACTCGCCAAAACTATAGTTTGTTAACAAGAAATTTGTGGAGTGTTTGAAAAACGTGTTTTAAWGACTCCAACCTAATTGTATGTAAACTTCCGACTTCAACTGTATTTAGCAAATGTTATTGTGGGTGTAGRGAAATGCTTGTATTCTTAGCTCCAACATGGCAGTAATATCTAACAATATGCAACAATACACAAAACTCWAAAAATTWWATAATTGAATTAAGAAATATGTGACTCGTTTCAGGAAACTAGGCTTATGTCATGGGACACTACTTCACAGGAGAGCCATTTGAAGGTAATCTTTTTTTTATCAAAATGCATTTTCTGGATGAAATGCCTTCAGGAACATGTGAACATTCGTGTGCCTTATTAACAAACGTGTATGCCATCTGTAAATACGAATAACATTTTTAAATTACGAGCCTAGTTGGTTAAGCCATAGAAAAAGTCAGCAAACTTCCCACTAGCCATGATTGGCTGAGATAATGAGTGGGTTGTACATGCCGAGAGAGGAGTTCAGATTGGTCTGCTATTTAGAAGGCTTCTGTCTATTTGAGCTGGTCGGTCTGTGTTGGTAATCCTGTTGAACGCTTCTTTAAAAAAATATATTGTGTAGTGGAGCAGCATAAGTGTTGATCTCCACTTTCTGGAGGTTCGAGTTTTGAAAGCAGTGGAATTGACAGAAAGTGGTTTAATTTCAAGCTAAAGTGTACTGCTAGCTAGCTAGCTAACTGACGTTAGCTGGCTGGTACCCTAGCTAACGTTACGTGTATGATGCTATTATTCGTATCCCAGAGCCATATGCTTGGCTAGTTAGAGGCTAATGTTAGGTACCTGGCTGGCTCGCTAGCTAACATTACATGTATGATGTTATTATTCGTATCTCAGAGCCTTTTGATTTGCTAGTTAGAGCCTAATGTTAGCTAGCTAACATTGAACCTGGTTGGTTAGCTACCACTACCAGCAGATTCACGCAATAGTAACGTCATGAGTTGGCACTTTGTTCATTGTTATTTAACCAGCTAAAGTTAGCTCAGGTGCATCCTGTTTCCATTGATTAACCTTGAGATGTTTCTACAACTTGATTGGAGTCCACCTGGAGTCAATTCAATTGAATGGACATGATTTGGAAAGGCACACAGCTGTCTATATAAGGTCCCAAAATTGACAGTGCATGTCAGAGCAAAAACCAAGCCATGAGGTTGAAGGAATTGTCTGTAGAGCTCCGAGACAGTTGGAGTTTGCCAAAAGGCACTTAAAGAACACTCAGACCAAGAGAAACACGATTATCTGGTCTGATAAAACCAAGATTGAACTKTTTGGCCTGAATACCACGCGTCATGCCTGGAGGAAACCTTGGCACCATCGCTACGGTGAAGCATGGTGGTGGCAGCATCATGCTGTGGTCCCGAGAATGTGCAAAGCTGTCATCAAGGCAAAGGGTGGCTACTTTGAAGAATCTCAAATCTCAAATATATTTTGATTTGTTTAACACTTTTTTTTGGTTGCTACATGATTCCATATGTGTTATTTCATAGTTTTGATGTCTAAACTATTATTCTACAATGTAGACAATTGTTATGCTCTGATCTGTTTCACCTGTCCTTGTGCTTGACTCCACCCCCCTCCAGGTGTCGCCCATCTTCCCTATCATCCCCTATGTATTTATACCTGTGTTTTCTCTGTCTGTTTGTTGCCAGTTCGTTCAAGCTAACTAGCGTTTTTCCTGTCAGCTCCTATRGTTTCCCAGCCTCTCTTTCCTCTTCCTCCTGGTTCTTGACCTTTGCCTGTCCTGACCCTGTACCCGCCCACCTGACCTCTCTGCCTGACCCTGAGCCTGCCTGCCATCCTGTACCTTTGTTCCACCTCTGGATAACTGAACTCTGCCCGTCCCTGACCCTGAGTCCGCCTGCCGTCCTGTACCTTTGTCTTACCCTGGATCTTCGACCCCTGRCTCCTTGACCTGTCTTGCCTGCCCCTGTTGCTTCAATAAACATTGTTACTTCGACAGTCTGCATCTGGGTCTAACCTTGATTTCTGATAGAAAATAGTAAAAATAAAGAAAAACTCTGGAATGAGTAAGTGTGTCTAAACTTTTGACCGGTACTGTATATGTATATACGAATTGGGTAAAACAGTATGTAAACAGTATGTACACATTATTAAAGAGACCAGTGTTCCATGTCTATGTACATAGGCAGCAGCCTCTAAGGTGCAGGGTTGAGTAGCCGGGTGATAGCCGGCTAGTGACAGTGACTGAAGTTCAAGACAGGGCACTGGGCTGAGGCCGGCCAGTGGTGACTATTTTAAATAAGCTGTTTGTCAGTCTCTTGGTCCCAGCTTTGATGCACCTGTACTGACCTCACCTTCAGCCGTGGCTGAGGTCCTTGATGATCTTTTTGGCTTTCCTGTGACACCAGGTGCTGTAGATGTCCTGGAGGGCATGCAGTGTGCCTCCGGTGATGCTTTGGGCAGACCACACCACCCTCTGGAGGGCCTTGCGGTTGCTGACGGTGCAGTTGCAGTACCAGGTGATGATATAGCCTGACAGGATGGTCCCAATGGTGCATCCGTAAATCTTTGTGAGGGTCTTAAGGGTCAAGCCAAATTTCTGCAGCCTCCTGAGGTTCCTGTCTTCACTGCGTCCCCGTCGATGTGGATGGAGGCGTGCTCCCTCCGCCGTCTCCTGAAGTCCACGATCCAGGCCTTCGTTTTTTTTACACTGAGTGGGAGATTATTTTCCTGGTACCACTCCACTAGGGCCCTCACTTCCTCCCTGTAGGCTGTCTCGTCAGTGTTGGTAATCAGGCCTACCACTGCTGTGTCGTCTCCAAACTTGATGATTGAGTTGGAGATGTGGGTGCATGGGTGAACAAGGAGTACAGGAGGGGACTGAGCACGCACCCTTGTGGGGCCCCTGTGTTGAGGGGCAGCGTATTGGAGGTGCTGTTACCTACCTTCACCACCTAAGGGCGGCCCGTCAGGAAGTCCAGGACCCAGTTGCAGACTCATCAATGATGAGCTTGGAGGGTACTATGATGTTGAAGGCTGAGCTGTAGTCAATGKACAGCATTGTTACATAGTAATTTCTCTTGTCCAGATGGGATAGGGCAGTGTGCAGTGCAATGGCGATTGCATCATCCGTGGATCTATTGGGGCGGTATATAAAATTGAAGTGGGTCTAGGATGTCAGGTAAGGTGGAGGTGATATGATCCTTAACTAGCCTCTCAAAGCACTTCATGATGACAAAAGTGAGTGCTACGGGGCAATAGTAATTTAGTTCCGTTACCTTCGCTTTCTTGGGCACATGAACAATGGTGGACATCTTGAAGCAAGTGGGGACAGCAGACTAAAATAGGGAGAAAATAAATATGTCCGTAAACACTCCAGCCAGATGGTTTGCGCATGCTCTGAGGACGCGGCTAGGGATGGCGTCTGGGCCAGCAGCATTGCGAGAGTTAATACACTTAAATGTCTTCAAGGTCTCTACTAACAGGWATGGCGCAATATTAATCCCTTACCAAATACATTCTTGCCTTTTATCCCATATCTTTGGTGACTTATTCTGAGTTTTCTTATAGCCCTCTGAGTGGGCAAAATTAGAGTGCCACAACACTGAACTCCAGCAACCCAAAATTATACAAATTATGTTAATTGCTGCAGAATGGCTGGGGGAGTTGACCAATCAAGCCAATATTTTTTTCATATCCACTTCTAAATCCATTGTCAAAACATGTTCTACCAGCCAGTTGAGAATAGGTTTAAAGGGTTAATCATTTTTGTTGTTGAACATAAAAGACTGTAAAATAACCAGGAAGTCCATTTGAATCTAGGAAAGTATTCCCACGAATAAATAGAGATGTGATATGTGATTGTATCTCAATATAATTAAAGTTTTTTTTGATCAAATACTGTATCTCTTTGGGATTCTAGAGGTTAATTTGCAGTGTACAAATGATTTATAAGTATATTCCAGCCCCCATCCGCCTGTGTCCTAGACTGTTTAGGAACAGTGGAAACATATTTGGGTTCCAAATTGCACATGGGGGTCGGTTTGCGATTGGACATACTTTCTTGGTACATATCCCAAACTGCTTTGGGGTAGTAAAATTATCCAGGGTCGCCACACGACTGTCGGATGGTTGTCAGTACGCTAAATTAAAAACCACACACACAAATACACACACACACACACATGTACGTGCACACACACACACACACACAGAAACATACACACACACAGCTCTCCCAGCACGCTACAGTGGCAGGCAGTTCCTTTCCAGGTAGAAAACACAGAATTTAAAAGCTGCGTAGCTTCTGTGCATGTGTATGTGTCTAAAACATAACATCTGTCCTGTCTCTCTCCTGATCTGAGGAGACAAAGTGACTACAGAAGCAGTTATATAAATCCCTTTATTATGAATCCTTTTCTGAATTAAACAGAGCTGTTGACTAATGTCTGAGCTGAACACACACAAACACGCACACTCACACACTCACAAATATGCAATGAACTATAACTAATTTAAATCAAATTCATTTACATTTCACAGGTCAATGTACCCCAGCATTACGTTTTTTTTTTGTTATTCAGCAGAGCTGACTGAATAGCTGTGTGTGTGTGTGTGTGTGTGTGTGATAAATATTCAGAGGAAAGTCAGCTCATATTAGTATGCTCTTGGTTAGCTCAGACAACAGTTTCTCCATGTTGTTCTATGTACCGACAACAGTGGACCCATAGTAGACAAGTATTTTACAAGACGTTAAAACATAATGATACAAAAACACAACCATTCCGCAGGAACAAATTCAAAGAGTTTATTTTCATTAAAAGTAAACATGTAAATAGGGCTCTACTTGAATGAAAACTGAAGTGTTGCTAAAAGCAATTTGTTTCTTTGGTTTTCACTGGCTGAATGAGAAACAGTATTTGTATAAGAAGTGAACAGACAGAGCCAAGCAGCCAGACCATAACAACACGGATCACTATTCATTTAGTCCACTACCAGCCGGCCCTGTCAAACAGATTAGTGACACTTTCCATTCTCCATCTGAGAGTGAACTGTACAGCTAGACTCACTACACATATTAGCAGTGACCTTTAGTTACCTGTACAGCAGTAATGGTGGAGTGAGGAGAGAAATTAAACACAGCAAAAGAAAATTACTTCAATGATCCGATCCTAAGACAATGAATGGTTCAATGTTATAAAGTGAGAGACCAAACTTCTGACCTTGGGATAGATGCAAGAGAGTGTGAGAAAGAGGGTGAATGACAGATAAAATAAAATAAATACAAGAATGAGGTAAAGGGGAAAATATCAAAGGAAGATTTTTTGTTTTACATATGTCTGAAAAAAGTGCACATCTCCAGTTAGGATTACGTGTGGTGAATGTGGATAACAGGGACAAAGAAGGGAGATATTTGGTTTACTATGACTGACTGTGGGAGAACAAGGTCATCAGACATGTTTCTCAAGGTAGTATAACAGACACACCCATCAGAGGATTGGTGAAATACTGACATATTGTGGTCTRAGAGTAAAACCTGCCTAAAGCCAGCAGACATACAGAGAGAGTTGGGACAGAAGGGAAATACTATGTTCAATGTGTTTTCTTGGTGAGTAGGGCCATCTGTGAGGCATTAGAGTATTAGGACAGGCCCCCTGCCAGCTACAACATTCTAGTATGATAACACACACAGCTCTCTCTGATCTGACCTACCTGCCTAGTCCAACTGTATGTTATTACAACCTGAGAGGGAAACCACGACTGGTTAGTAGAAGACTCGGAACCGCTAGATCAGGGGTCTTCAAACTTTTCTTGCCCAGGGACCCCCGCCCAGGAAAACTGGCAACCCAGGGACCCCCATGATATGTTAGCAAAAAATGTTTTCCCAGATGTCTTGTCTTATAATCAGGTAATGGCAAGGAAAAGTAATCAAGATTTTAAAATGAATAGATTTGGTAGAAAGATTTTCATTATATTGACCTCCCCATATTATAATTGGAAGAGGGGGTGTAAACCTATTAGCTGGTAAGGTAACTCCGAACACATTAGTGCTAGTACACTCTAAAGAAGGCTGGGTTGTTTTGAAGACTCAACTGCTGCTTTACAGGCATTGAGTCAATTAGTTGGGTTGATTTCTTTAAAAAGAACAATATTGGAATGTTGATGCTGAGTTATTGATGCTGGGTAATTGAAATATGACCCAGCAGGTCAGATCAGAAGACTGGGGGCGTTGCTTATTAGGGGRGTGGCTTTCATATAGTTATTTTTGGCCACCCTTGAGTGTAAATGTCATTCTGGTTAATCTGTTGGGATAAGAATCATGTAGCAGCCTACGCTGACTAGCGTAGTTAGCATGCTAACATTAGCTAGCTAGCTAATGACGATACACCACAGTTGTGGGTCTGCAAAATCAAGCAAATGGTACTGAACTCATGACAAAATCATATTTCGACATTGTAGTGGCTCTTGATGTTTTGGTTTGTTTTTTGCTTAGTGACATTGCGAATATCATATTTTTGGCATTGAACTCTGATTTAACTACCAGTATGTATATAATCCGGTTTCGGCATGAGAAAATTTGTTTAGTCCCAAACTCCTGCATGGTGAAGTGGTGATTGATCAGGTATGTGTGTGTGTGGCCAGTAGAGGATGACTATAACAGCTGGACCACAGGAAGGCTGGCTGGGTCAGATTGGAAACAGTGCTACTGAGAGACAGACAGTCACACATAGAACCCAGTCTCTCCCCATCAGCTTTCAGTTGAAAGCTCAGTTTGTGTATCGTTGAACACATTGGTGTTGAGTGGAGACAACAGGGAAGGATAGTAGAGTGGAATAGTGTGTGTGTGTGTGTGTGTGTGTCATGTCATTCAACCACCGATGAGTGAACAGCACAAACACAGAGGAATAACATGTAATACTCTCACTTTACACTCCCCCTCCTTTCATCTTTCTCTCACTTTTCCCTCTCTCCTCACAGGTGGCAGTGATAAGGGGGGGGGGGGACAAAGAGGAGGACAGAGTCTGGTGTTTTTATCCTCACCCACCGTGTCAAACCTGTCAAACATATGGTATTATTATCATTCTGATCCTCACTCCTCAGGGTTAATTGAGAAAACACACACTACTGGCTCAATGGAACGGACCACTATTCAAATCAAATCACATTTTGTTGGTCACATACACAGATATTTAGCAGATGTTATTGCGGGTGTAGCAAAATGTTTGTGTTCCTACTTCCAACAGTGCAGTAGTGTCTAACAATTCACAACAACACACATCTAAAGTAAAAGGTTGATACCCTCTGTAAAATGGAATCAGCTATAATATAGAATCGGCTGTCGAAGACGCTTGGACCTTCTTTTTTGATATTTTCAGTGGTATTGTTAACAAACACGCCCCCATAAAGAAAATGAGAATTAAAAACAGGTTCAAAAAACCCTCCTCCTCACAGCTGCCCATGTCCCTTAACGTTGATGATGTGGTTGTTACTGACAAGAAGCACATGGCTGAGCACGTTAATCACCACTTAATTAAGTCAGGATTCCTATTTGACTCAGCCATGCCTCCTTGCCCATCGAACATTTCCTCATCTCCCACCCCTTTTAATGCAACTATCTCCAATGCTTCTCCATCTTTCCCCCCTGCCCCGCTACAAAGTTTCTCCCTGSAGGCAGTCACTGAGTCCGAGGTGCTAGAGGAGCTCCTGAAACCTGACCCCAAAAAAACATCTGGGTCAGATGGTTTAGACCCTTTCTTATTTAAGGTTGCTGCCCCTATCATCGCYAAGAAAATCTCTGACCTTTTTAACCTCTCTCCTTTCTGGGGAGGTTCCCATTGCTTGGAAGGCAGCCACGGTTCGTCCTTTATTTAAAAGGGGAGATCAAGCTCATCCTAACTGTTATAGGCCTATTTCTATTTTGCCCTGTTTATCAAAAGGGTTGGAAAAACTTGTCAATAATCAACTGACTGGCTTTCTTGATGTCTATAGTATTCTCTCTGGTATGTAATCTGTTTTCCGCTCAGGTTATGAATGTGTCACTGCAACCTTAAAAGTCCTCAATGATGTCACCAATGCCCTTGATTCTAAGCAATGTTGTGCTGCTATTTTTATTGACTTGGCCAAAGCTTTTGATACGGTAGACCATTCCATTCTTGTGGGCCGACTAAGGAATATTGGTGTCTCTGAGGGGTATTTGGCCTGGTTTGCTAACTACCTCTCTCAAAGAGTGCAGTGTATAAATTCAGAAAATCTGCTGTCTCAGCCACTGCCTGTCACCAAGGGAGTACCCCAAGGKTCAATCCTAGGCCCCACGCTCTTCTCAATTTACATCAATAACAAAGCTCAGGCAGTAGGAAGCTCTCTCATCCGTTTACAGTATATGTAGATGATACAGTCTTATACTCAGCTGGCCTCTACACAATTGTTGTGTTAAATGCTCTACAACAAAGCCTTCTTAGTGTCCAACAAGCTTTCTCTACCCTTAATCTTGTTCTGAACCCCTCCAAAACAAAGGTCATGTGGTTGGTTTGAAGAATGCCCCTCTCCCCACAGGTGTGATTACTACCTCTGAGGGTTTAGAGCTTGAGGTAGTCACCTCATACAAGTACTTGGGAGTATGGCTAGACAGTACACTGTCCTTCTCTTGGCACATATCAAAGCTGCAGGCTAAAGTTAAATCTAGACTTGGTTTCCTCTATCGTAATCGCTCCTCTTTCACCCCAGCTGCCAAAGTAACCCTGATTCAGATGACCATCCTACCCATGCTAAATTATGGAGACATAATTTATAGATCAGCAGGTAAGGGTGCTCTCGAGTGGCTAGATGTTCTTTACCATTCAGCCATCAGATTTGCCACCAATGCTCCTTGTAGGACACATCACTGCACTCTATACTCCTCTGTAAACTGGTAATCTCTGTATACCCATCGCAAGACCCACTGGTTGATGCTTATTTATAAAACCCTTGTCATGACGTTGCCCTGTTGGTGAGGTTTTTGACCCCTATAAATACCTTTCCCCCTTTTCTCTCTCCACTCTACAGATTGGACTCTTGGAAAGCCCTTTGTTAAAATAGAGAGAGTCTGGTAACATCAAAAGGTTGGGAACGGAACCATATTTCGGTAATCCAACCAGTTCAAYAAATATCCGTTGGTACTTAAAGAATATGATGTCAGATCAGTTGTCGTCCGAGTCATTATTACTGATGATAGGACGACATAAAGTGTATCTTGGGAAGTCTACACATTCTTGTTATCAGATTCACATGGAATTGTTGTGCAATTTAAATGTTTAAATATGAAACTATTTGTGAAAAGATTCAATGTAATTTTAGCTTCTAAATGAGAGAATTGTTTTCATAAGTAAACTATGCTCACTCATTTGCCCTGCCCAAGTGAGCAGGCATTGGTTGTAAACTATGAAACACGCCCTTCTCTCCCCCACTACAAAAGCCCATTGACGAAAGTCAACCTCTTATGTTCCCGATGACGTGAGGACTGCTGTCCATGCGTTTAAAAGGGCTAATATCAACTACAGAACAAAGCCAACCTCAGTGTGAGCTCTGGTTGAGATTGGTTGAACGACTACAACCTAATTAACATTGTTTTCCTGATTACGTGAGGACTGCTGTCCATACGTTTAGGAGGGTGAATTTCAACGTGGAGGTAACGATCGCCACGCTGGAAGGATGATTTCAACTATACCGGCCAGAATATAGCATGAGCTTATAGTATGGCGACTTGGTATGAACTTTGAACTCTTATTCACTAAAGAAGTGATACATCCTAGATGTCGAGTTATAAGCAGCCGCTGTAAACGTGCGTGGCCTAGGAAAGGACGAACAATCTCTTCAGAAAGACAGGGTACTACAACATAACCGTTCTACCACAAGACGATGGTACTACAACGTATCCGTTCTACCACAAGACATATTCTTCAAAGGATAAGGGAGATCTCTGCTGGGCAACCCAGCCTTCCATCTTCAACCCTATCGAAGCGCAGCTCAGAGTAAATATATTTTTTGCATTTTCCTTTTCCTAATGGGTGGTTATTTAGAATGCATATGATTCTGTATTTACGATAGCATAGCTTCATAAGGTCTGATAGAGACCCAATCCTTTTGTTCCTCAGTCTTCCCGTGCTTTCATTCAAACCCAACCCCCTTTCTTTGTGTAACCAGCCGTCATATCGGTTTTGTCCGCCAGGGACGTTTCCTTTTATGACATAATTAGTAATCAATGTATGATCCATCCTGTGTATATGTAATTCTGTGTGATTATTTAGATATTTAGTAAATAAATAATTAAACCAAATGTTGTATTGCTGATTCAACTTGTTAGCCAGGGTTCGTGAAGATAACTAAGAATTTTATGACGTTCAGATGAGACTGAATAACGTGACGATAAATAATTGACTGCTATTGATATAAAAGATTACCAGGTCTGTAAGAGTTTATTCGGAAGACAACAGCTCTTTAAACATTCTTCAGTGGTGCCCCGACTTCCGAATTAATTACATTTACATGATTGAAACATGTTTGCATACATTTACATGATTGTGTGTGTGTGTGTGAGTGTGTGTGAGTGTYAGTGTGTGTGTGTGTGTGTGCTTGAGCACTGTATGTCACAGTGCTGATTTACTCAGACAGCAGGAGTTCCACCTGTCACTCAGTTACAACCAAGAGGTCCTGTGGTAAACCTAGTACAGAGTGGTAACACACTTAACACTGAAGGAGAGGGGGAGGAGGGAAAGAAGAGAGAAAAAGGTGGGAGAGGGAAGAAAGAGAGAGTGATACATGTTATTGTAAAGAACAGGGGGTCGTCACCATAATGGAAACTCTCAGACAAACACACAGGCACGTACACACACACACACAGGTCATCTGTGTGGCCTGTGAACCCTGAGTACCAGGACAGCTTAAACAAATGGTCCATCTCTCTTAGGACAAAGGCTGCAGTGTCCATCTCCGCAACACACGCACGCACGCACGCACGGCACGCACACACACAACACACACACACCACACACACACACACACACACACACACACACACACACACCCACACGACAACACACACACACACACAACAACACACACACACACACACACACACACACACACACACACACAACACACCCCACACACACACACACACACACACACAGCCGGCTACTTTCTGATAGAGAGGGAAAGAGGGCTCCCATGCAATCTCATACACATTGAGCAAGGAGGGGAGAAGGGAGAGAGAGAGAGAACAGATCTCCCCCAAGTAATGGTTTTGGAGGCACTATTATATTTCATACGTAGGCCACATCGAGAGAGGGTGCACATTTTAAAACAGAAACTGTGAATGCAAGGATGATGATGTCGTATGTGACCAGAAGACTATGGTGTTTTGATTGTCATAAAAACAAAGATCAATATGGTTGTACTGAGCTGAACTATCTGTGTGCTGCCAAATAAATATACAGGCATTTGTCCACATTTGTAGTGCACTAAGGGAAAGTACAACATTTTTAATGATAAAATGAACATTACATAACTATGTCTAAAGCGCAATACAGATCATGTCACGCTCGTCGTCCTCCTCGTCTGAGGAGGAGTAGTTGGAAGGATCGGAGGACCAAAAATGCAGCGTGGTATGTGTTCATCATGAATTTAATAAACAGAGAACACTGAACAAACTATACAAAACAATAAACGAACAAGAAGCTATATAAGAAATGTGCTGACACAAGCAACTAACATAGACAATCACCCACAACCCACAATGAAAAAACAGGCTAKCTAAATATGGTTCCCAATCAGAGACAACGACTAACACCTGCCTCTGATTGAGAACCATATCAGGCCAAACACAGAAACAGACAAACTAGACATACAACATAGAATGCCCACTCAGATCACACCKTGACCAAACAAAACATAGAAACATACAAAGCAAACTATGGTCAGGGCGTGACAGATCATGACATAAGTTATTTAGGTCGCAATGAAACTGTAATAAAATCATAGCATTGAGACCTCCCTGGGAGGGCTGGATCTATGCTCTCCCAGAACGCACTGGTTCTGTAATATTGTCCATACTCCATCTCTCACCATGGGGGGAGGGGGGCTAACATATGGAATTGTTTTAAAGATGGTCATATCATGGATCATTTAGCTATTTTATTTAGAATTTTAGGACCCCTAGAAGTATATAATTTTGGGGGGTTATAAAATATAGAATATGCACTTTACTACTATAGCCCATGGAAACACATTAAATAACACATTCACAGGTTGCAGCAGACAAAAAATACATCATTGTCACGCCTTGACCTGAGATATCTCTGTTTTCTTTAAATTTTGGTTAGGTCAGGGTGTGACTAGGGAGGATTATGCTAGTTTTTGTATTGTCTAGGGGTTTTGTATTGTCTAGGATTTTTTTTATGTCTAGGGTTTTGTAGGTCTAGGTATTTGTATGTTTATGGTGGCCTGATATGGTTCCCAATCAGAGGCAGCTGTTTATCTTGTTATGGCTGCATCCCTTGTTCTCAATTTCCGCCTGAAGACATACCCTAATCTAACTGCCTGTAGCTCAGCCCCAGAGGCAAGGATATGCATATTCTTGGTATCATTTGAATGGAAACATTCTGAAGTTTGTGGAAATGTTAATTGAATGTAGGAGAATATAACACAGTAGATCTGGTGGAAGAAAAGAGACAGAAAGAGCCTATGTTTTCTGTTTTTTATTGTTTGTAGCATCATCTTATCACATGTACTAGAAAGCCACACAGTCAGATAGGATGCTGGAGATACTTTTGATGGATAAACCAAGAGGGCAACTGTAGGTGTGCAAAGTTTCAGCTCTATAACTTCAGGATTGGGCGAGCTACATGACATTTAGCATGAGTCAGTACCAGGTGTCCCACACAAGTTGCCCAAATGTCCTAAGTGGCCGAATTGGTGAAATGACCTATAACTATATACAACAGTGCAAATAACTATATACAACATATCAAAAAGCAATTCTAACAACACAACTTTTTATAAAAATGTTTTAAAAAATATTATAAAAAAATAAAAAAATAAAAAACAGGGGTAGACCCTTTGGAAGTCCTCTACACATATTTTACTGCCTGTGCATGTCCCATAGCAGTCTCTTTCTGATGTAAAGCAGAGGCAAACTGAACAAGTGGTGCAGGTGATGGGAGACACTTCATGCGACACAGAACACAGCCACACAGTCAGATAGGATGCTGGAGATACTTTTGATGGATAACACAAGAGGGGCACTGTAGGTGTTGCAAAGTTTCAGACTGATAACTTCAGGATTGGGCGTGCTTTGCCCTTTTGGCCTGAGGCACAGTCATGCCTGCAGTAATGAACTGTGGCATATGAACACATATGTGTGTGTTTGCTGTTTCTACTCCCTTCCATTTGAAATAAAAAAATGGGAAATATATATATCTGACATACCCATACATAAAAACACACACACACACACACACAACACACACACACACCACACACACACACACACACACACACACAACACACACACACACACACACACACAGCACACACAACACAGGTACACACACACACACACACACCCAAACACCCCAACAAACAAACAACACACATACACACACAGGTTATGGGTCGTACACATACATACACACAGACACACTATAGCCAATGTGTACTTTACACATTTCATCACACATTTCATTGCAAATTGCAAAAAAATATATATATATATATTTTTGCAAAAAAAAAAAATATATATATTTATATTTCATAAAACGGCATTGCAACTTACCAGTCCAAAAGTACGTCCTGTCCTTGCAGAGACAGCTCCTCAATGTTTGGATCATAACTGTGTTCACTCAAAGATTCCTCAAACAAAAAATCTGTCTCACTTTCCCGATCAATCTCTTCTATAATCTGGTGCAAATCTGTATACTTAGACTTGGACTTTGCTTTCCCTGAATTATTCGCCATGATGTCTTCAATGAAATCGTTGAAAAAACACTTTCAAAAATARTACTTTCCAAAACACCGCTGTGCGTAACAAGCGTGACTGCAACTAGTCTGTTGGTCAATGGCGAGAATGTTTTCGTTACGCGTGCGTTTACAAACAAGGGATGGTGGTCCAACCCATAACCATCACATACTGGCGTTTACCTCAGCTCATTGGCTATCTACCCAGCTAGATTWCAAGAAGATCAGTGGTCATTGGGCAGAAATACAGTCAATCAACAAAGCTTCGCTAATAGTATTGGTGCGCAATGAAGTCATTGCTCATTGTCTTCAAATCAGTTCACTTCGGTCAATACTCCCCGCAAAAAAAACAATCAAGTTTGGCTGTGTTACAAACATCCAGAGGATTGCAATGGAACCAACCATGACTAGATAAACAATTGTTTAGTGTGTGTAATTACGTCGAATGCTCCGTAAAAAGTTGATAGAGATGGAAATCACGACACAAACGGTTTACAAAATGTTTCGTTTTAGGCTATAAAAATCGATTTTATCAAAGAAAACGGCACTTCATTTGATCACTGGGACCCTCAGGAAGAGAAATAAGAGCAAGATATCAGAATGTAAGTCATAATTTTACCTTCAGATGTGAATTTGTCAAAACTGTCATGGCGGAAAATGTTTGTTGTTGTTGATTGCTCTTCTCAAACAAAAGCATGGCATTTGTTCTCTGTAATAGKTATTTTAAATCGGGAAAAGTAGTTTGATTACCAAGATTCTAATCTTTTGAAGGATGTCAGACACTTGCATTTTCAAGAATGTTTAATGTTACGACGTTGTATTTTTAGTTAGTCACTCTGAAATTCCCTTTGGTGTTTGTGGGTTCTTATTCTATGTTTAGTTGCCTGTCTGCACTATTCAAATAGCTTCACGTTTKGTTTGTTTTGTTGTTTTGTTAGTTTATTCAGTGATCTTTAATAAAAGAAGAATGTACGCATACCACACTGCACCTTGGTCTGATCTTTATGACAAACGTGACAAWCATAAAGAATAAGGTTTTGAAATCTCTTTCCTATATCTAGGAGATGTAAGAAAGCTCAGGAATAGTTAACACATTTTGGACACATATCTAACCCTTTTTGTTGTTGGCACAAAACTACCTCCATACTTCCATAAATGTTTTAAACCAGTACTGGGTTACCTTCAGACGARTTACGTGACACATATGGGGGTCGTTGAGCAAAACGGAGAACACCATCATGTTCCTGAGAGTCTCCCCTTTCCATAATGGGTTATTAGTTAGTAGGCCGAACCGTTCAGACGCTACATACATTTTTGTGAGGAGACCGATATTCGGGATGTCTCCTGGTCTGATCAACAGAGGTGTAGCTCTGCCACTTCCCACCGCAGATGCGGAAGGCTGACATAAGCGGATGCGGTGAATTGAGATGCAGCCCATGCAAAATAGATATCTCTAGCGTAAACTGACGGATTTTGATAGGGATTTTTAAATTATGTTACTTAGATTGACGCACGGGTGCTATTAACCTTTGAGTTGTTTCTGTTTGAACCCTGTAACCAGGTAGGCCAGTTGAGAACAAGATAAAGCAAAGCAGTGCGACAAAAACACAGAGTTACACATAAACAAACTTACAGTCAATAACACAATAGAAAAATCTATGTACAGTATGTGCAAATAAATAGACATTTACAGCAGGGAGCTGGTTCTTTATATACACACTGTGGTTTTGGTGTCGACTCACTTTACCACTCTACAGTACATCATTACTGATTACTCTCCCATCACACATACTCCAAAAATATTTATGTCCTATGACACAGACAAAAATATGGACACACACTAGGACATAAATATGTATTTACTAAAATATCCACATGAATTTTTTGGGGGACCAGCAACATGATGCACGTGTCTCAAGAGTTTTAATTGAGATGAATGGACCTGACTCTGACACCGACAATGAGCCTGTTAACTGCAGCTACTCAGACACACACACAAACTCTCAGACACAGGGGCAACATGGGTGACACACACACAAACTCTCAGACACAGGGGCAACATGGGTGACACACACACAAACTCTCAGACAAGGGAACATGGGTGATCACACACATTTCAGACAAAGGGAAAAAGGGTGCACACCCCAAACTCTCGACACAGGGCAAGCTGGTGTCCACACACAACTTCAGACACAGGGGCAAATTGGGTGATACATCACAACACTCTCAGACACGGGGCAACATGGTGACCGCACACAAACTCTTCAGACCGGGGCAAATGGGTAAACACAAACTCTCAGACACAGGGGCAACTGGGTGATACACACACAAATCTCAGACACAGGCAGGCACATGGTGATACACACACCGCAATACTAGGACACAGGGCACATGGGTGGAAACACACCAACACTCTCAGACACAGGGGCAAACATGGGTGATACACACAACAAACTTAGACCCGGGGCAACATGGGACCCATCGACAGCGTTGGTCACACACAAAACTCTCAGGACAGCAGGGGCAACATGAGTGACACATCACAAAACTCTCAGGAACACAGGGCGAACAGGGTGACACACACCACAACTCTCAGGCCACAGGGAACATGGGTCGACACACACACAAACTCTCAGACATCAGGGCAACATGGTGACACACACACAACCTCAGACACAGGGGCAACATGGTGATAGCACACACAAAACTCTCAGAAGCGATGTACACAAACCAGACATGGGCAACAGTGGGTGACACACACACAACTCTCAGACAACAGGGGCACAGTGGTGACACACATCACAGACTCTCAGACCAGGCACATGGGTGACACCACACACAATCAGACACAAGGAAATGGGTGACACCACACACATGACTCTCAGACACAGGGGCAACATGGGTGACACACACACACACACGACTCTCAGACACAGGGGCAACATGGGTGACACACACACAGACTCTCAGACACGAGGGGCAACATGGTGACACACACACAGACTCTCGAACCAGGGGAACATGGGTGACACACACCAGACTTCAGACACGGGGCACATGGGTGAACACACAGACTCTCAGACACAGGGCAACATGGTGACACACACACACAGACTCTCAGACACAGGGGAAACATGGTGACACACACAAACACACACCCACACACAGGTCTCAGACACAGGGGCAACATGGGTGACACACAGACAGACTCTCAGAAACAGGGGCAACATAGGTGACACACACACAGACTCTAGACACAGGGCTACATGGGTGACACACAACACAACACACACACACACACACACACCACACACAACACACACACACCACACACAACACACACACACTCTCAGACACAGGGGCAACATGGGTGACCACAGACAGACTCTCAGAACAGGCAACATGGGTGACACACACCACACACACACACACACACACACACACACACACACACACACACTACACACACACAACACCACACACACACTCTTAGACCAGGGCAACATGGTGACATCACACACAGACCTCAGACACAGATGGCAACATGAGGTGACACACACGACTCTCAGACAAGGGGCAACATGGGTGACACAACACACCAATACTCTCAGCACAGGGGAACATGGTTACACACACACAGACTTTAGATAATACAGGGGCAACATGGGTGACACACAAACCGACTCTCAACACAGGGGTAACATGGGTGACACACACACAGACTCTCAGACACAGGGCAACATGGTGACACACACAGACTCTCAGACACAGGTACATGGGTGACACACACAAGACTCTCAGACACAGGGGGCAACATGGTGACACACACAGACTCTCAGACACAGGGGCAACATGGGTGACACACACACACACATACTCTCAGACACAGGGGCAACATGGGTTACAACACATACAGACTTCAGATACGGGGCAACATGGGTGACACACAAACAGACCTCAGACACAGGGGCAACATGGGTGACACACAGACAGACTCTCAGACACAGGACACATGGGTGACACACGCAGACTCTCGAGACCAGGGGCAACATGGGTGACACACACACACATTCTCTCAGACACAGGGAAACATGGTGACACACACACCTCTCTCGACACAGGGCAACATGGGACACACACAGACTCACGACACAGACTCTCCGAAACAGGACTGTCAGACACAGACTCTCAGAACACGACTGTCAGAAACAGACTGTCAGACACAGGCTCTCAGACACAGGGGCAACAGCAATTGTGACATAAATATGAATAATTGTTATTAGGTCACATTTCCTCTGTAGAGAGACCTCTTGCACTGCAGTAGCAAACACCGTTTCTTACATTACCCAATGATATACTATAGTCTATTTGTTAAATGACCAACTACATTCCAACCAGGTCATCTGATCACTGTAGGACTGCGTTTTTCTCACTGAACTTATAGCCAGATTTTATTGTGTGTGCTTCCTTACAGGTATACACCGAAGTGTCATGGAATAGGAAATAGAGCCCACTGGCTAGTGATGCTGTCATCCATGTTTTGTGATGCTACCTGTCAGGCTGACTAAACTAAGATCTCCAGGGTTTCATGTCAACACCAACTGTGTCTTCACACACTCTAACAATTACCCTAACCTGGTACATTAACCTGTACAGTCCCAAATACACTTCCCAATTCTATTGTTGTATCACTACCATCTAATACTTCTTAACAAATACTAGACATTCTCAGCGGGTTTGTGTATATCGTAGGTGCGTGTGTGTTTGGCGTGTGTGTGTGTGTGAGGGGTAACAATGTTCGGTCACATCGCCTCACTCAGGACAAGCTGCATTGGCCCACAGACTGGCCTCACCCTCCTCTGTGTCTTAAGGAAACACACTGAGACACAGCCAAGGGATTTCCTCGTGTTCAGAGATCGGTAGACACAGCCTGAGGTTAGCACGGTGCCAGTCTGTGTGTGGTCTGTAAGCTAATGCCTTGTTTATGCTGCTGTACGTGAACAACACTCTTACTCCGATTTACTTGAGAGTTGGACATATTACCAAAATTCTGTCATGCATGCCCACACACACACACACACACACACACACACACACACACGACACACACACACACACACAAACACACACACACCACACACATCACCCACACACCACACACACCACACACACACACACACACTAAACAAGCATACACTTACACATGCTGACGCACACCTGTACTTCCGTGCAAACACAGGTGTAATTGCCTCCACTAACTAACACATCACAGGCCAATTGTCACATAAAAAACGCATACATTTGTCACAGAAAGCAGGTTTGACACTCGCAACTCAGCTAAGGAGAGGTTAGTTTTTTCCACTATAAGCTAGTGTTATGCTGTTGAACAATCCTGACAGCCTTAATCCAGTGTTTAGAGAGTAGACAGTCAGCTGAGAACATCAGCTCTCCACTTTCAGCCAGTTACACATGACATTTACATTTACATTTGAATCATTTAGCAGACCCTCTTACCCAGAGTGATTTACAGTCAGTGCATTCATCTTAAAATAGCTGGTGTGGACAACCACTATATCAAGGCCGGTGAGTATACTTCTTCAGTAAAGTAGCTATCACCAAAGTCAGCACTAGAAAGGGATGGGTGTTCAGTGCAATTGTTGGTTTTGGGGGAGGCAAAACACATCTTGAAGATGTAGGGTTTCAGGTACTTTCAGAAGATGGGCAGGGACTCTGTTGTCCTAGCTTCAGAGTGTAAGCTGGTTCCACCACTGGGGTGCCAGGACAAAGAAGAGCTTGGACTGGGCTGAGTGGTAACTGCCCTCCGTAGGGGGTGAGAGCCAAGAGACAGAGTGGCAGAACGGATGCTCGGGTTGGGGTGTAGGGTTTGAGTATAGGTAGGGAGAGGCAGTTCCTCTTGCTGCTCCGTAGGTAAGCACATGGTCTTGTGCTTTGATGTAAGCTTCGACTGGAGTCAGTGGAGGGTTCAGAGGAGCCGGGTGATGTGGGAGAACTTGGGAAGGTTGAAAACCAGGCGGGCTGCAGAGTTCTGGATAGTTGCAGAGGTTTGATGGCAAAGCGGGAGCCAGCCAACAGCGAGTTGCAGTAGTCCAGACGGGAACTGACAAGTGTCTGGATTAGGTCCTGCATCACTTCCTGTGTGAGTAGGGTTGTACTCTACAGATGTTGTAGAGCAGGAACCTGCAGGAGCGAGTCACCATGTTTGCTGTTGGCGAGAATGACAGGGTGTTTGTCCAGGGTCACGCCAAGGTTCTTTGCACCTGGGAGGAGACACGGGTGGAGTTGTCAACCGTGATAGAGGGTCTTTGAGGTCTTTGAGCTACTCTGCTAGCTGAAGCTACTAGGGACATTCAAGACGATCCACATGCTACCTCTCTAGATTGTTACCCCAAGCTTCACATCATACATAAAAACAGATAACAGCCATGCAACTACTTTATAATTCATTACTAAGGTGAACCATGATGGCACCCAACTATATCCTAACCAAGGTGGCCACATCAGTCAAGACAACATCAATTATAGTAAATCGGTATTATATGTTGTTTATGGAACATTTGGTGCTGTAAATAGTTGGCCACTATTTAGTAGGCTATCAAAATCACGCTGAAAACCTCTCTGGTAAAAACATACAGTACAATTTTCAGCAGCATGTGCAGGCATGTGATATTGGTAATGAGAGAAGCTAAGTAACGTCTCTACCCAGACCCGGTAATGGATATGTCTGTCACTCATTAATAGAGTTGTCAGTTTTTCGTGAAACAGATCACAGTGTCAGTGTCAGCAATACAAAGGTTAATAAAGATCATACAAACATGCTGGCTTAAAAACAATTCGAATTGGGTAAATATTAGAGAGAAGACATTGGGTTTTTTTGAGCCAGCAGTTGGGTCACTCAACACATTGCCAGTCCAGGTTGGGTTGTTGATGCTGGGTCATTGAGCTAGGATCAAGGCTGTGCAGTATTTATTTTGCATGCATTTGAAATACGTATTTAAATTACTTTTCGTTTGGTATGTTGGATTACAATGGCTAAACTACACTCCAATGTATTTTGTGACAAGATATTTTCGAAAGCTGTAATTAAAATTCTTAAATACTTTTTCTGTAATTCAGCCCAGTGTAAACAAAATACCCTGAACTTAATTTAAAATATGTATTTGAATACATGTACAGAAATACCGCCCATTGGTCATAGCTCAATAACCCAATTAGTGACCCAACTGCCTGGTCTAAAATAACCAACGTGTGTTCTGTCTTATTTACCCAGCGTTGGGTTGCTTTTAACCAGCATTTTTTTAGAGTGTGATTGAGACATCTTGGGAGGTATCACGCTAGTAGTTTAGAAAACGTATACTATATCTTACACAAACATAACGTAAACCATATTTGAACGAGTTCTGTGTTGTAGGGTCAAGAGATCATGGTTGGTGGAGGATATAGGAGCATGTAATGAAGACCCTGCTACAGCTTCTCTCCATTCCACTCCACAGAGACTGACTGACACTGGGGCTAAGAAAAAACCACCTCAGAATTATATGAGAGAGAGAGAGAGAGAGAGGAGAGAGAGACTTGACTTTGGTCTTTCTTTATTGAAACATTCTCATTTCATGAAATAAAATAAAAAACAAAAATATATCTGTACTGCATACATGTACCATACTCACCTTTCCATCTACCACATGATACAAACACCATCACCATACAAAAACAATACCTCTCTCCTACAACCGTATATCAAAACATCTTCCCCAGCAATACAGACAGCCCCCCCACACACCATATCTCCTCAAACATTCCCACAACTATTTGATTCAGTTTATAGAAATCAAACTCACTAAGGCGCGCAGAGACCATCCCATTAAACAGTAGTAAAGGGTTCGTTATCCCCCACCCTTTGACCCTGTTTCTCCTTGTAGCCAAATAGCTAATTTGCCTGAGCAAACAGAAATTCAACAAAACACATTTTCTTTCTCCTTACTCGAATACCTGTATCCCATTATAACATCCCCAACAGCAACCCCCAACCTCCACCTTCAACAGACATTCCAACAGAGACATTAATTGGCATTAACCTGGTGCCAGAAAAAACACATGAATCACAGTTTCTTTCATTTGACAGAAAGGACACACTGCCAATTCCCGGATCAACCCGTGCCAACCAGCTGTTAGTGGCCAGGGTCCATGAGAACCCTCCACTGGAGGTCCCCTGACCTCTTTGGTACTGGGGTTTGTTAGAGCGCCTCCATCTAAACCCACCATACTCTCCGCCCACATACCCCTGCCACTGATGTGCCTTCACTCCTGTTAGGCTTCTAATGTTCCTAACCTTAACGCAGAGGTTGTAGAGGGCTTTTCCTCCACCCCCTCAAACTCCCCAGGCTCGGAGTGTTAAAATCTAACAAGTCTCCGACCCCCTTGCCAGTCTCAGTCTCTTGCGTCACCTGCAGTGGGGAAATTTTGCTGGCTCTTCTCCTTGCTCTCAAACACCCCCTTACCGGCTCAGACAGTGCCTCTGGACCTCCTCCAGGAATCTCATTCCAGCAGCCTAAGAACGTATATTCCTGTTTGTTGCGCCAAAGATCTCCGGGGTTTTCCCCCCTCTTCTCCCAGCAGACTCAGGTCACCTGCTTTGAAACCCCTGCTATCAGTTGCCTCTGGCAGGTGGTCTCGATCTGAACCGTTAAAGGGATGGCTGGGTTGTGGAAAATAGGTCCTCCAACCCACTGCCCAGGCTCCACACCCCTTCTCGTGTGGGCTTAGCAGCTGCCAGGCCTCTAGCACCGCCGAGTAATACTCTGAGAGACTGCGTACCAGCTCTCCAAAGGCTTCATGAGGAAAGCCTGCCCGTTCAACCCTAATCCGCCAGCTCTCCTCAGCAGGCGCATGCTAGTTCCCTCAGCCAACTATCAGTATGGTCAGAGTTTCTCTGCCGCTTAGCTCGGAAAGCGCCCATCCTGCCTTCAGTTCCACCAGGCCCTGTCATCCTTCGTGGACGTGGTATGTACCATGCTGCCTTCAGCCAGTGATGTCCCGACGAAAATAGGTCCACCAGCTTTGCGTTGCAGGTCTGCAGCAGACGCGGGGGGGTTGAGGACAGCCAGTTTATGCACCAGGAAGTGCACCAGTTTGTTGATTTTATCAGCACCCTCCTCTATATGGTACACTTGGCAGGAGCCCCTCCACTGGCCAGTCTTGGACACCCTACTGCCTGCTGACAGCCCTCCCAGTCTTTGTGACGCACACCTCCAGCCCATGGTACAAACCCCAACACTTAAGCTTTCACAACCCACTGCAAACCCCCTTGGAAGCGAAGGAGGAGCCCTATCTTTTCCTTCGCATGCTCGCACATGAACAGAGCTTTGCTCTTTCCCCAGTTTAACCTAGCTGATGAAGCTCGCCCTCGACACCTCAGACTGGTTCTCTAGTTCTGCATATTTGCCCATCCTGACATTACAAGAAACATATCCTGCATATTGCTGAGACTGCTATCTCTCACCACCTCCATGTGCTGTCAGCACAGCTCCCGCAGTCTCTCTGCTGTTGCAGTCCTAAAAAGGCTCAGATTGTGCTTAGTGTGTCAGCTGCCCGAAAGAGGGCATCTTTGTTATATGCCCTGTCTCACCAGACAGGGCCTACTGGCGCCCTCCACTTAACCATTACATGCGTCCAGCCATTCCAACAGCTTCACACAGTCTCACATAGAACCTCTCGAAAGTCCACAGCAGTCTAAAAGAAAGTGTCCGTGATTGAGGTCCGGTACAGTCCAATATCGTCGTGGTCTTGTGTATTCTAAGTCATAGATGGGATCAGTCTTGTTAGGAGAGGACCTTGGTCAAAAATCTTGTAATCCGCACAGAGTATGCATAACAAAAAATAATCATATAAAAAATCAAAAAAAAAAAAAAAAACAGCTCCGTTCTTAAGTTCACCACGAAGTCCCTCTGTTTTTGGGCAGGAGAAGTTCGAGCCGCCGCGGAGATCATCGGCATACTCTCCTACCCGAGCAGTTCACGCAAGACGCAAAGAAGTCCTGGTCCAATTATTCCCCGAATTTTTGTAAACCTCCCTGGGAGTCTCCATCGACCCGGTGCACGACCGGGGGACAATTGGGTTTACCGGGGCCTCTGCCAGTTCATGTGACAACCGAGGAATGTCCATCTTATCCTCTTGTGCCCCGTAGAGCTTAGGAGTCTCGTAGACCAGACCTGAGACACATAGGTACACATTCTGCCTATACAATTCATATAAAATCCAAACAGTCCGTCCGCATCTTCCCCACCCAGAGGTCACCCGACCATCAGACAGCCACCCCCCCCACCGTTAAACAAAAGAAAAAAAAAAAACAATATGCCCCCCCCATATCCCTTTGGCTTCATTGCTCTGCTCTTGCCATAACCAAAGCAA
>NC_036842.1:73857309-73863817 GCF_002910315.2 Salvelinus sp. IW2-2015 | reverse complement strand
GGGCAACATGGGTGACACCACACACACACATGACTCTCAGACACAGGGGCAACATGGGTGCACACACACACAGACTCTCAGACACAGGGGCAACATGGAGTGACACACACACAGACTCTCAGACACAGGGGCAACATGGGTGACACACACACAGACTCTGACACAGGAGCAACATGGGGTGACACACACACAGACTCTCAGACACAGGGCAACAGTGGTGACACACACACACAGACTCTTCAGACACAGGGGAAACATGGGTGACACACACAACACACACACAGCTCTCAGACACAGGGGCAACATGGGTGACACACAACAGACTCTCAGAAACAGGGTGCAACATAGTTGACACACCACACAGACTCTCAGACACGGGGGCAACATGGGTGACACACCACATACACACACACACACACACACACACACACCACAACACACACACACCACACACCACACACCCACTCTCAGACACAGGGGCACATGGGTGACACCACGGAACAGACTCTCATTAAACTGGGCAACATGGGTGACACACACACACACACACCACACACACACACACACACACACACACACACACACAATCACACACACACACACACACCACACACACACACCACACACACACACCTCTCAGACACAGGGGCAACATGGGTGACACACACAGACTCTCAGACACAGGGCAACATGGGTGAACACACACAGACCTCTCAACACAGGGGCAACATGGTTACACACACACAGACTTCAGATAACAGGGCAACATGGGTGACACACAAACCGACTCTAAGCAGGGGTAACATGGGTGACACACACACAGACTCTCAGACACAGGGGCAACATGGGTGACACCACACCAGAGCTCTCAGACACAGGGTAACATGGGTGACACACACACAGACTCTCAGACACAGGGGGCAACATGGTGACACACACCAGACTTCAGAACACAGGGGAACATGGGTGACACACACACACACATACTCTCAGACACAGGGGCACATGGGTTACACACATACAGATTTTCAGATACACAGGGGCAACATGGGTGACACACAAACAGACTCTCAGACACAGGGGCAACATGGGTGACACACAGACAGACTCTCAGACACAGGGACAACATGGGTGACACACGCAGACTCTCAGACACAGGGGCAACATGGGTGACACACACACACATACTCTCAGACACAGGGGAAACATGGGTGACACACACACCGTCTCTCAGACACAGGGGCAACATGGGTGACACACACAGACTCTCAGACACAGACTCTCAGAAACAGACTGTCAGACACAGACTCTCAGACACAGACTGTCAGAAACAGACTGTCAGACACAGACTCTCAGACACAGGGGCAACAGCAATTGTGACATATAATATGAATAATTGTTATTAGGTCACATTTCCTCTGTAGAGAGACCTCTGCACTGCAGTAGCAAACACGTTCTTACATTACACCATGATATACTATAGTCTATTTGTTAAATGACCCAACTACATTCCAACCAGGGTCATCTGATCACTGTAGGACTGCGTTTTCTCACTGAACTATAGCCTAGGTATTTTATTGTGTGTGCTTCCTTACAGGTATACCCAAGAAGTGTCATGGAATAGGAAATAGAGCCCACTGGCCTAGTGAAGCTGTCATCCATGTTTTGTTGATGCTACCTGTCAGGCTGACTAACTAACAGATCTCCAGGGTTTCATGTCAACCCACACTGTGTCTCACACACCTAAACAATTACCCTAACCCTGGTACATTAACCCTGTACAGTCCCAAATACTACTTCCCCAATTTATTGTTGTACACATACCATCTAATACACATTCTTACAAATACTAGACATTCTCAGCCGGGCTTTGTGTATATGCGTAGGTGCGTGTGTGTTTGCGCGTGTGTGTGTGTGTGAGGGGTAACAATGTTCGGTCACATCGCCTCACTCAGGACAGCTGCATTGGCCACAGACTGGCCTCACACCTCCTCTGTGTCTTAAGGAAACACACTGAGACACAGCCAAGGGATTTCCTCGTGTTCAGAGATCCGGATAGACACAGCCCTGAGGTTAGCACGGTGCCAGTCCTGTGTGTGGTCTGTAAGCTAATGCCCTTGTTATGCTGCTGTACGTGACCAACACTCTTACCTCCAGATTTACTTGAGAGTTGGACATATACCAAAATTCTGCATGCATGCCCACACACACACACACACACACACACACACACACACACACACACACACACACACACACACACACACACACACACACACACACACACACACACACACACACACACACACACACACACACACACACGCACTCACACACACACACACTCACACTCACACACACACGCACACTACCACACACACGCACACACACACACACACACACACACACACACACACACACACACACACACACACACACACACACACACTAAAAAGCATACACACTTACACATGCTGACGCACACACTGTACTTCCGTGCAAACACCAGGTGTAAATGCCCCACTAACTAACACACACAGGCCAATTGTCACATAAAAACGCATACATTTGTCACAGAAAGCAGGTTTTAGACATCCGCAACTCAGCTAAGGAGAGGTTAGTTTTTCCACTATAAGCTAGTGTTACACTGTTGAACAATCCTGACAGCCTTAATCCCAGTGTTAGAGAGTAGACAGTCAGCTGAGAACATCAGCTCTCCACTTCAAGCCAGGTTACACATGACATTTTACATTTACATTTGAATCATTTAGCAGACACTCTTACCCAGAGTGATTTACAGTCAGTGCATTCATCTTAAAATAGCTGGGTGGGACAACCACATATCACAGGCACGGTGAGTATACTTTTCCTCAGTAAAGTAGCTATCACCAAAGTCAGCACTAGAAAGGGATGGGGTGTCAAGTGCAATTGTTGGTTTTGGGGGGAGGGCCAAAACCCCACATCTTTGAAGATGTAGGGTTTCAGGTACTTTCAGAAGATGGGCAGGGACTCTGTTGTCCTAGCTTCAGAGGTAAGCTGGTTCCACCACTGGGGTGCCAGGACAAAGAAGAGCTTGGACTGGGCTGAGTGGTAACTGCCCTCCGTAGGGGTGGGAGAGCCAAGAGACCAGAGGTGGCAGAACGGAGTGCTCGGGTTGGGGTGTAGGGTTTGAGTATAGGTAGGGAGAGGCAGTTCCTCTTGCTGCTCCGTAGGTAAGCACCATGGTCTTGTGCTTGATGTAAGCTTCGACTGGAAGTCAGTGGAGGGTTCAGAGGAGCCGGGTGATGTGGGAGAACTTGGGAAGGTTGAAAACCAGGCGGGCTGCAGAGTTCTGGATAAGTTGCAGAGGTTTGATGGCACAAGCGGGGAGCCCAGCCAACAGCGAGTTGCAGTAGTCCAGACGGGAACTGACAAGTGTCTGGATTAGGTCCTGCATCACTTCCTGTGTGAAGTAGGGTTGTACTCTACAGATGTTGTAGAGCAGGAACCTGCAGGAGCGAGTCACTGCTTTGATGTTTGCAGAGAATGACAGGGTGTTGTCCAGGGTCACGCCAAGGTTCTTTGCACACTGGGAGGGAGACACGGTGGAGTTGTCAACCGTGATAGAGAGGTCTTTGAGGTCTTTGAGCTACCTCTGCTAGCTGAAGCTACAGGGACATTCAAGACGATCCACACTGCTACCTCTCAGATCTGTTCACCCCAAGCTTTCAACATCATACATAAAACAGATAACAGCCATGCAACTTACTTTATAATTCATTACTAAGGTGAACCATGATGGCACCCAACTATATCCTAACCAAGGTGGCACCACAAGTCTCAAGACAACATCATTATAGTAAATCGGTATTATAATGTTAGTTTCATGGAACATTTGGTGCTGTAGAATAGTTGGCCAACTATTTAGTAGGCTATCCAAAACAGCTGAAAACTCTCTGGGTAAAAACATACAGTACAATATTTCAGCAGCATGTGCAGGCAGTGTGATATTGGTAATGAGAGAAGCTAGAGTAACGTCTCTACCCAGACCCGGTAATGGATATGTCTGTCACTCAATTAATAGAGTTGTCAGTTTTACGTGAACACAGATCACAGTGTCAGTGTCAGCAATACAAAGGTTAATAAAGATCATACAAAACATGCTGGCTTAAAAACAATTCAAATTGGGTAAATATTAGAGAGAAGACATTGGGTTATTTTGAGCCAGCAGTTGGGTCACTCAACACATTGCCAGATCCAGGTTGGGTTGTTGATGCTGGGTCATTGAGCTAAGATCAGAGCTGTGCAGTATTTATTTTGCATGCATTTGAAATACGTATTTTAATTACTTTTCGTTTGGTATGTTGGATTACAAATGGCTAAACTACACTCCAATGTATTTTGTGACAAGATATTTTCGAAAGCTGTAATTAAAATTCTTAAAATACTTTTTCTGTAATTCAGCCCAGTGTAATACAAAATACCCTGAACTAATTAAAATATGTATTTGAAATACATGTAACAGAAATACCGCCCATCTGGTCATAGCTCAATAACCCAATTAAGTGACCCAACTGCCGGGTCTAAAATAACCCAACGTGTGTTCTGTCTTATTTACCCAGCGTTGGGTTGCTTTTAACCCAGCATTTTTTTAGAGTGTAGATTGAGACATCTTGGGAGGTATCACCCTAGTAGTTGTAGAAAACTTATACTATATCTACACAAACATAACGTAAACCATATATTGAACAGTTGCTGTGTTGTAGGGTCAAGAGATCATGGTTGGTGGAGGATATAGGAGCATGTAATGAAGACCCTGCTACAGCTTCTCTCCATTCCACTCCACAGAGACTGACCTGACACTGGGGCTAAGAATAAACCACCTCAGAATATATATGAGAGAGAGAGAGAGAGAGAGAGAGAGAGACTTTGACTTTTGGTCTTTCTTTATTGAAACATTCTCATTTCATGAAATAAAATAAAAAAACAAAAATATATCCTGTACTGCATACATGTACCATACTCACCTTTCCATCTACCACATGATACAAACCACCATCACCATACACAAAAACAATACCCTCTCCTACAACCGTATATCCAAAACATCTTCCCCAGCAATACAGACAGCCCCCCCAACACACCATATCTCCTCAAACATCTCCACACATTTGATCAGTTTATAGAACTCAAACTCAACCCTAAGGCGCGCAGAGACCATCCCATTAAACACCCACCACACCCACCAAAAGAGGAGAAGATAGGCCAGCCTCACTGCTATAGGATGAGTAAAGCGCATTCCACCATAACATACTCTGGAGCCTAGACCTACGCACGCACTTATACACCACCCTCCATCAGCATAACTAGGCGCTCAGCTCAAGCCTTACCCACCATCTCTTAAGCTGACTAGACCCGGGACCTCGCTGCTTCCCCACCGATCCTCTAGCCTACTAGACCACAGCTCCACTCACCCCACCCATCTCGTAGCCTGAATAAACTCAGCTAACACACTACACCCCCATCTCTAGACCTAGACTAGGCCCCAGCCTCATCATACACCACCCAACATCTAATCTAACCTGACTAGGCCCGGCCTCTGCTGGTCTGCATCAGCTCCTTACCAAACTCTCGATTTCCACCACTGGCGCTTGTGTACCCCATCACCTTGTCTACGGCCTTTGTCGTGGGCACGCAAAACTCTTGTGCCCCAAAATCCCACACACTTCAAAAACCGTAGACTATCTGTGCTGGCAAAACCTGCATAGAAGCCACTCCCATGTCTCACTTAAAAGTGCACATTTAGCCTGGCTCGTTGTTGTTAACAGAAGAAACATAAACACATGCCTCCGGAACGAAACAACGTGTTTAACGGCATCTGCCTGAAACCACCCTGCTGCTGACAGTACACGGAAACCGCCAGCAACAAACTACCAAAAAACGACCTCAGCTCTTTCCTGAATTTGATCACATCCGTAATAAACGGAGGCAATATTTGCCACTACACACTTCTTGCTGTTGAAGGGTAGAGAGAGGTGAAATTGACACCAACACATCCCTTACAAATATTCCGCTAGCAATTAGCCTACCAACCAAAATTAGCCCTTTTCATGAACAACAAACCACAGCTTTGTTCATTCTAGAAGCAGAATGTATAAACTACAGCTCCTACCTGTTCACCGACCCGCGAGCAGAACCTCCTCCACCTTAACTCCGTTCTCAGAAACACCTGAATCCATGGCTGTATAGGACAGCGGTCTCCTCCGCGCTAGGCTGAGAAGCCATCGCGCCACACCACAACTTCCAAACCCCAGGAAAGTTACTCTGTCCTCTTCCACCCTAAACTTTGAAAAAAAAAACTTGGATACCGCTAAAACAAATATTGCTTAACCCTCCACCATACGAAAATAACATGTAAAGAAAAGAATCAAGGAAAGTTAGTTAGGATAGAGCTTTCCAACAACCAAACACTCAAACTCCAAAAACACCCAGCACATGCACTGGCGAGAGAAGAGGAGAAGGAAGAGAC
>NC_036842.1:73854107-73855951 GCF_002910315.2 Salvelinus sp. IW2-2015 | reverse complement strand
CAACACGTAGTAAAGGGTCTGTTATCCCCCACCTTTGACCCTGTTCTCCTTGTTAGCCAAATAGCTAATTTTGCCTGAGCAAACAGAAAATTCAACAAAACACATTTTTTCTTTCTCCTTACTCGAATACCTGTATCCCATTATAAACATCCCAACAGCAAACCCCCCCCCAACCTCTCACACAGACATTCCAACAGAGACATTAATGGCATAACCTGGTGCCACACAGAAACACATGAATCACAGTTTCTTTCATTTGACAGAAAGGACACCCACGCCCAATTCCGGATCAACCCGTGCCAACCAGCTGTTAGTGGCCAGGGCTCCATGAAGAACCCTCCACTGGAGGTCCCCTGACCTCTTTGGTACTGGGGGTTTGTTAGAGCGCCCTCCATCTAAAACCCACCATACTCTCCGCCCACCATTACCCCCTGCCACTGATGTGCCTTCACTTCCTGTTAGGCTTCTAATGTTCCTAACCTTAACCGCAGAGGTTGTTAGAGGGCTTTACCTCCACCCCCTCAAACTCCCCCAGGCTCGGAGTGGTTAAAATCTAACAAGTCCTCCAGACCCCCTTTGTGAGAGAGAGACTGTGAGAGAGAGAGAGAGAGACTGTGAGAGAGAGAGAGAGACTGTGAGAGACTGTGAGAGAGAGAGAGAGACTGTGTTAACAGACTGTGCATCTTGGGCATCTTCACAATCTGACTCAGTCTCCTGATGGCCATTCCATCTCTATCCCTCTCTAGCTCTGGGGTTACTGTGTTTAGTGGCCTACCCCTTTTTTTTTGACAGAGTAAAATGTCCGTCCTCACACGTCTGGCATGGAGGGGGTGGATGGAGGGGTGAAGGGGATGGATAGAATGGGGGAAGAGAAGAAGGATAAAGCACTAATAGGCAGAATCATTTTTTATTTGGGTGTCAGAGAGGGAATGGTCTAGGGGGGCTGGTTACATCCTGGTTACATCCCAGTAAAAGGGTATTACAACTGATAACAGGATATGGCTTAGAGCCCCATACTTACAACTGTGGATCTGAAGTCCCCTATGCAGTATACTGTATATCTCAAACTTCATTCAAGTCCTGAAGTTAAGACTTCCTCTTTGTATCATTCACACTACCATACATTRGCTTCTTTCCTCCTAAAAGCTCAATATATATTGTATTCCATGGATTACAGACTTCAGCCATGTCAAAGAGACTGAACCTGAACATGCATTTGTGGAGACTGGCTGGAGAGAGTACTTAGAAAAACAGCATCAGTGGACATGGAGGTATGTGACACCCACACATGCAATCACACTCCTGTGTAGAGTTGAAGTTATGACCTGTCCCTAACAGCTCTATTTCCTCTGCCACCCAACACCATGGCTGTGTTCAGGAAACCACAATGGTTACAAACTGTTTCCAAATGGAAACACTGGATAATGGAAAAATCTAAAATACTGATATAGAGGTTAATTCTGTTGCTATGAGCTATTACGCAATCCCCAAACCTACAATTGTGTGTGTGTGTGTATGTGTGTGTTGAGAGGTATATACTAGGGATATGAATAACTGTAGTGGAAGACAGAGAGCAGAAACACCAGAGAGGATGAGTGTAGTAATGTGTGTATCTGATAATAACATCTCATCGGGAGTAATTGGGTAAATGGGGTGCCATCTGTAATACCATCAATAATGTCATCTACTTCTCTACGGCTTCCTCAACAACATGATTACCTGAGAGACCTCTACACCTTTCACAGACAGACACATTATTGTGTGTGTGTGTGTGTGTGTGTGTGTGTGTGTGTGTGTGTGTGTGTGTGTGTGTGTGTGTGTGTGTGTGTGTGTGTGTGTGTGTG
>NC_036842.1:73843179-73853153 GCF_002910315.2 Salvelinus sp. IW2-2015 | reverse complement strand
TGTGTGTGCATGGTGAAATGGTGATTGATCAGGTTTGTGTGTGCATGGTGAAATGGTGATTGATCAGGTTTGTGTGTGCGTGTGTGAACGGAAACGCCTCTATTAGGCTCTTTCATTATCCTTTCCGCCCCCCAAGCCTCCTCCCTTCTCTTCACCCAGGAGGTGAGGGAGGTAACAAATGGACACTAAACATCCTCACACACACACCACTTGCATCCTGAGCGATAGGCCTTACTCATCTCTGGCCATCAATCGTCCCACTCCCACTCAGCCCTGTCACACTCATTGCACCCTACCCATAGCACCCCCACTCTCTACGGTTTAACTAGTTACACAATTGCATAGAGTAGAGAGAGAGAAAGAGAGAGAGAGGGGGGGGGGGGGGTATGTGTGCATGACAGAGATAGGTGGTTAATGGTGGATCAGTAGGGGAATAGAGACTTATTGACACCATTACATTACTCTGGTTGCATTGCCTGGTATTATGGGCTCAGAGATATACATCCAACCCTACTTAACCTGCTCATTTACATAATTACTCCCTTCACTCTGATCTAACAGTCAATCTCTCCTCACACACCTGCACGCAGTCAAGCACACACACAGATAGGATCACAAGTCATTAGCATACAGTTAGCATATATGAGGAGGACATACGTAATCCACAGCAGTGAAATATGATCCTGTTCCCAGTATTGGACTGCCATAAAATATCCATCATTACAATGTCAAGACAATCTTTTATTAGTACATTTCATCTTTTAAATTGGTTGTACCTTCCCAGAAACTGTTACCCATTATACAGTCTTCTTTCATATTGACCTTACAAAAATGAATAGTCTATTGTATACGTAATGCAACGTGTCCAGTGACTTTATCTGTATATCAGCGAACTACCTCAGGCAAAGTCAAATTGGGAGTCTGGAGTGTGAACTGGAGAGACTGTGTCCCATAGATCACATGAAATGGTCTGAAAATGTGTTTTACCATCCATCAAGCATTCTGACTTTTATTTCACCCCCATTATCTCCTTTCCCTCTCTCTCTCTCTCTCTCTCTTCTCTCTCTCTCTCTCCTTCTTCTCTCTCTCTCTCTCTCTCTCTCTCTCTCTCTCTCTCTCTCTCTCTCTCTCTCTTCTGTGCTGTCTGTCGTCTGTCTGTCTTCTGTCGCTGTCTGTCTGTCTTCTGTACTTCTGTCTGTCTGTCTGTCTGTCTGTCTGTCTGTCAGTGTTTCTGTCTGTCGTGTTCTGCTCCTGTCTGTCTGTCCTGTCTGGTCTCTTTCTCTCTGTCTCTCTCTGGTCAACTCTCTCTCTCCCTGCCCCGTCTTCTGTCCACCTCGTCTCTCTCGTCTCTCTCTCTCTTGTCCACCTTCTCCTCTCTCTGGTCCACCTCTCTTCTTCTCTGTCCAACCTCTCTGCTCTCTCAGTCCAACCTCTCTCTCCTCTCTGTCCACCTCCATCGTCTCTGTCCCTCTCATCTGCTGTCCAACCTTCTCTCTCTCCATCTCCTCTCTCTGACTCCACCTTTCTCCTCTCTCTTCTCTCCTCTCTCTCGTCTCGCTCTCTCTCTCTCTCTCTCTATCTCTCTCTCTCTCTCTCTCTCTCTCTTCTCTCTCTCTCTCGTCTCCCGTCCCTGTCTACCTCTCTCTCTGTGTTCTGCTTCTTGAACATTCCAACTTGGCATGAATAAAATGTATCCCATTTCTGAATGATTTCTGATGTGACACTGTGTCTAACGTGAAATATATTCTGATATTATTCCTTTCCATTTTTCAGCTTTAAGGCTCAAGTGGAGGGCTATAAAGTAGGAGTGAGTGTGGTCATCTTTCACTCCCATGCTACTGAGAGGTTGTAGTAATGACAGCATTCCCCTGCTCTTCTGATTGTGTGTGTGTGCGCGTGTCTTCTCTGCGTGTGTTTTAGATGCTCTCACATGGAGGACAGGAATGTGACCACTGCAAGGTGCCATGATGACCAATGGAAACACGACTGCTGGGCACCACATCAAACAAACTGCCATATGGGTCAGGTTACCATGACGAGAGGAGTCGGAACCACGGTGAGAAAGAGAGAGAGGGAGAGGGAGAGACAGAGAGAAAATATAGAATAAAATAAAAACTTGAGGTTATTAAATCACCATTCTTTTTAACAATATTCCTCATTAGAAATTGCCACACTGTCAGCCACAGAGGACAATATAATTACCATATGCTAGATAAAGATGAAGGAAGTTAATTAGTTTATTAACTCAGAAATCAATTAGGGATAAATAAGACAGTCAAAGAGGCTTATCACAGTGAAACAAGCGGTGGTTTCAATGTAAGCGGCTTCAAATCTACAATAACCCCAATCATCAGGCAATAGGATAATGAGGACTTTGTTGGCTGATGAGTTTGTAGCACAGGGTTTCTTTCTATTTGCTAAAAAAGCGCTCTCTGCTAAATGATGTCATGGTTATTTTGTATTTTTATTATTATAATTTTTTATATTTTTTATCTAACCTTTATTTAACTAGGCAAGTTATTATGTACAATGACAGCCTTATGATGAGCTGAAGAGAACAGGCAAGCTCCTCTTATGATGAGAGACATTCATCACTAGTAATTTTTATAATTTTTATTAGGATCCACATTAACTAACCCTGTAACGCTAGTTAATCCTCCTGGGGTCCAACACCAATTAACAAGACATTATAAATAACCACAAATCAAGACTTCACAAACATTCAACAAGTAAACAGTACAGACAATTAAAATACCTGACAGGAAACACATTTAACATTCAGTTGATGCTTTCTATTTCCTGTCCAGTCATATGGTCTATCACATTATATGTTCTTTCTATTTCCTGTCCAGTCATATGGTCTATCACATTATATGTTCTTTCAATATTATGTGATAGACCCTATGAACTGGACCAGGAAATAGAAAAGAACATCTAATGTGATAGACCATATGACTGGACAGGAAGTAGAAAGAACATTAATGTGATAGACATATGACTGGGACAGGAAAATAGAAAGAACAATCTAATGTGATAGGACCATATGACTGGACAGGAATAGAAAAGAACATATGTGATAGAACATATGACTGGAGCAGGAAATAGAAAGAACATACTAATGGATAGACCAATATGGACTGGACAGGAAAAGAAAGAACATCTAATGTGAATAGACCATATGACTGGACAGGAAATAGAAAGAACATCTAATGTGATAGACCATATGACTGGACAGAAGTAGAAATGAACATATGGATAGACCATATGACTGGACAGGAAAGTAGAAAGCATCAACGTGAATGTTAAATGTTTCCTGTCAGGTATTTTTATTGTCTGTATGTTACTTGTGGAATGTTTTGAAAGTCTTGATTTGTGGTTTTTATAATGTTCTTTTAAGTGGTGTTGGACCCCAGGAGGATTAACTAGCGTTTACAGGGTTAGTTAATGTGGGATCCCTAATTTTTTTTTTAAAAAAATTATAAAAATTACTAGTGATGAATGTCTTCATCATAAGAGGAGCTGCCTGTTCTCCTTGCAGCTCATCAAAGCTGTCGATTGTACATAATAACTTGCCTAGTTAAATAAAGGGTTAGATTAAAAATATAAAAAAATTATATAATAAAATAACAAAAAACCATGCATCATTGCAGAGCGCCTTTTTTAGCAAATAGAAGAAACCCTTTCGCTTACAAACGTCATCAGCCAACCAAAGTCCTCATTATCTATTTGCCGATGATTGGGTGATTGTAGATTTGAAGCCGCTTACATTGAAACCACCGCTTGTTTCACTTGTTGATAAGCCTCTTTGACTGTCTTATTTATTCCCTAATTTGATTGCTAGTTAATAAACTATTTAAACTTGCCTTCATCTTTAATTTTTCTTTAGGGGGGGGGGGCATATTTGGGTTAAATTTTAATTTAACTTTTTTTGGGGGTCCTCTGTGGCTGACCAGTTGGCATTTCTAATGAGGATATTGTTAAAAAGAATGGTGATTTAATAACCTCAAGTTTTTATTTTAGTCTATATTTTCTCTCTGTCTCTCCCTCCTCGCTCTCTCTCTTTCTCACCGTTGGTTTCGACTCCTCTCGTCATAGGTAACCTGACCTCATATGGCAGTATTTGTTTGATTCCTGTGTATGACCCAGCAGTCGTGTTTCCATTGTGTCCATCATGGCACCTTTCAGTGTCACGATTCCTGTCCTCCATGTGAGAGCATCGAAAACACACGCAGAACGAAGACACGCGCACCACCACACCAGCAATCAGAAGAGCAGGAATTGCTGTCATTACTACAAAGCCTCTCCATAGCATGGTGATGAAGATGACCACACGCACTCCTACTTTATAGCCTCCAACTTGAGGCCCTTTTTAAAGCTGAAAAAAATGGAAAGGAATAATATCAGAATATTTCACGTTAGGGACACAGTGTCACATCAAGAAAATCATTCAGAAATGGGATACATTTTATTCATGCCAAGTTGGAATGTTCAAGAAGCAGAACACAGAGAGAGAGGTAGACAGGGACGGGAGACGAGAGAGAGAGAGAAGAGAGAGAGAGAGAGAGAGAGAGAGGATGAGAGAGAGAGATGAGAGACGAGGAGAGAGAGAGAGAAGAGATGAGGAGAGGGGAGAGAGAGAGGAGAGGAGAGAGAGAAGGTGGACAGCAGAGAGAAGAGAGGTGGACAGAGAGGAGAGAGAGGTGGACATGAGAGAGAGAGAGGTGGGACAGAGAGAGAGAGAGGTGGACAGAGAGGAGGAGAGGTGGACAGGAGAGAGAGAGAGGGTGAGACAGAGAGAGAGACGAGGTGGACAGAGAGACAGAGAGGTGACAGGAGAGGGAGAGAGAGACAGACCAGAAGAGAGGACAGACAGAGAGAAAGAGACACCAGACAGGACAGACAGTACAGACAGACAGGACAGACAGAACCACGACAGACAGACAGACAGACAGACAGACAAGAAGACAGACAGACAGGACAGGACAGACAGACGACAGACAGACAGAAGAGAGAGAGAGAGAGAGAGAGAGAGAGAGAGAGAGAGAGAGAGAGAGAGAGAGAAGAAGGAGAGAGAGAGAGAGAAGAGAGAGAGAGAGAGAGAGAGGGAAAGGAGATAATGGGGGTGTTGAAATTTAAGTCAGAATGCTTGATGGATGGTAAAACACATTTTCAGACCATTTCATGTGATCTATTGGGACACAGTCTCTCCAGTTCACACTCCCAGACTCCCAATTTGACTTGGCCTGAGGTAGTTCGCTGATATACAGATTAAAGTCACTGGACACGTTGCATTACGTATACAATAGACTATTCATTTTTGTAAGGTCGAATATGCAAAGAAGACTGTATAATGGGTAACAGTTTCGGGAAGGTACCAACCAATTTAAAAGATGAAGATGTACTAATAAAAGATTGTCTTGACATTGTAATGATGGATATTTTATGGGCAGTCAATACTGGGAACAGGATCCTATCTTCACTGCTGTGGATTACGATATGTCTCCTCATATATGCTAACTGTATGCTAATGGACTTGTGAATCCTATCTGTGTGGTGTGCTTGACTGCGTGCAGGTGGTGGGAGAGACTGACGTAGATCAGAGTTGAAGAGTAATTAGTAATGAGCAGGTTAAGTAGGGTTGGATGTTATATCTCGGAGCCCATAATACCAGCAATGCAAACCAGAGTAATGTAATGGTGTCAATACAGTCTCTACTCCCTTACTGATGCCACCATTAACCACCTAATCTCTGTCATGCACCTACCCCCCCCCCCCCCTCTTCTCTCTGTTCTCTCTCTCTACTCTATGCAAATTCCCTTGGTTTGTAACTAGACTGTTTTTTTATGTTTGGTTTTACCACGTAGGTATAAAAACCTAGATGAGTGGGGGTGGGCGCTTCCTTCTCTCCCTCCTCCTGTTCCTTTCCTCTGGCTGCTCTGTGTCTCTCTGTCCTCTGGCGGGCTCTGGTCTTGTCTTGGCGGCTCTTGGTCTCTGTCTCTGGCCGGCTCTTGGTCTCTGTCCTCTGGGCCGGGCTCTGGTCTCTGTCCTCTGGGCCGGCTCTGTCTCTTGTGCTCTGGCCGCCTCTGGTTCTTGTCCTCTGGGCTCTTGGCTTGCTGTCCTCTGGCCGGCTCTGTCTCTGTCTCTGGCGGCTCTGGTCTCTTCCTCTGGACGGCTCTGGTCTCTGTTGGAGGGCTCTGTCTCTGTTCTGGGCTCTGGTCGCGGTCCTGGCGCTGGGTCTCTGTCGCTCGCACGGCTCTATGGTGCTCATGTCGGCTGTGCGGTCTATGCCTCTGTCCTAGGTGTGCCGGCTCTGTCTCTGTCCTTGGCGGCTCCTGTGTGTCTCGTCTCTGGCGTTTGGTGGTCTGGTCTTGGCCGGCTTCTGGTCTCTGTCTCTGCCGGCTCTGTCTCTGTCTTGGCGGTCTGCTGTGTGCCTTGGCCGGCTTGGTCTCTGTCCTCTGCCCGCCTGGTCTCTGGGCCGGCTCTGGTCTCTGTCTCTGGGCGGCTACTGGTCTCTGTCCTTGGCCGGCTTGGTCTCTGTCCTCTGCGGCTCTGGCTGTCTCTGCCGGCTCTGGGTCGCTGTCCTCTGGCCGGCTCTGGTCTCTTCCTTCGGGCGCTCTGGTCTTACTGCTCGGGCGGCTCTGGTCTCTGTCCTCTGGCGGCTTGTCTTTCCTTGGCCGGCTTGAGGTCGGCTGCTCCTCTGGCTGAGGACTCTGTGCTCTCTTTCTTAATGCTTGCTCGTGCGTCCTACGATGTCAAATGGGCATGGGCTTGGGTACACTCTGGTGCCTCTGGCTGGCTCTGGTCTCGGTCTCTGGCCCGGTCATTGCTGCTCTAGCCTTTATGCACTCTAGCGGCTTGGTCTCTGTCCTCTGGTGCTGGGTGTGGTCTCTTGTCTTCTGTCGAGGCTTACTGGCTTGTCGCTGGCCGGCCTTGGTCTCTGTCTCTGGCGGCTTAGTGTCCTATGGTGTCTCTTGTTCTTGGCGGCTCTGTTCTCCCTTCCTGTCCTTTTCTTTTTGGCACCTTAACTCTGTTGTCCAGTCCGTTTGCTCGCATCAAACTCTCGACATATCCTGTAACCATCAATGCGTTGAGGTCGATCGAGGCCAACTGTGCGCTCTGTTGGCACATAATATTTTCTCCAATTCCTGTAAGCCGCGGCCCGGCCTTGGGCTGCGGGAGTAAAGGCCTTGGATAGCTGTGTGAAAGCCACAGACTGGGCCTGGGCCTGAAGGTAGGAGCCGTGAGCTGTTGGTGGGGGGCGACGGGGGTGTGTCGGAGCACTTGCGGCGCACACAACTAGGATATATCGCGCATCAGGACCTCGAAGAGTCACCATTTTCACCATGCATTCGACCGACGAAGTACTGCTTTTTATATCTTAAGAACTACGACCATTTATGTCGAGGCGCGTGCCATGTGTTTCTATTCTGCACTTTCCTTTATCGGAACACTGTGAAGAGTTCAGTACCTGCCACTATCTATCTTCACTCTATGTGGCGGACACATCGACATGCACGAGCGACGCAGCGACAAGCGAGACGGAGCAGCAGGCCAGCACACAGGCAGCGACAGGGGCGCGACGACGAGACGACACACACACAGCAGACAGCACCACACACACGACACACCACACACCAGCCAAGCACACACAGCACGCACACACACACACACACAATGAAGGTGTCTGTCTGTGAAGAGGATGTGCTAGGAAGGCTCTCATCCGATTGGTCGAGGAGCCATCTTATCGGGAAAATATTTCCCTGATTGCTATGTGGACGGAAGTGGGGGGAGAACCGAGCGAGGGGGGGTTGGTAGGAGGAGAGGGTATAAGGAATGAGCAGAGAGTTTATTGGGGATGGAGTGATTACAGATGGGGCACGCCCAGATTTACCGAGATAGTACTCCGCGGATGTAAGAGGAGAGTGTATAAGGTGTTGATGCAAGAGAGTACTATAGGGCAAGCAGTTAGCTGACGACTCATCCTCGTCTGGTGTAGTTGTAGTGGCTGCGATGGAGGTCTGGGTACGGGTGTCTTAGCGAGGTAGAGAGGCAGGGGTGGATGGTTAAGTTTATATCGAGGATGAGAGGTCCCTAGGGGTGATGGGGGGGTTGGGTGATTTTAGGCGCTGGCGTCAGCACGATTTAAGGTGCGATAGGGAGGAGGCGAGTACACACTAGGCATCGCAAGTTGTAAGGAGAGTAAATTGTCATGGTCTTTTTCCCTGGTTGGGTACGTGTGGCGTTTGTAAACCAAGATCTGGTAACAAGGACTCCAGGGCTCAGTATCTCTAAACTAGAAATTGAACCTCTCTCTAGTCCGAAGTTATATTTTAAATGTACACGATTCCCCTTACTGAATCATAGGCACTCAGGATGTAGTTCTGTGTTCACATGTTACTGATAGGACTATATACCCAAAGAATACTATTGAATACAATGTAAAATGACCCGACATACTCAAGATCTAGCTGTGTGTCCTGAACTTACCACGTACGACTTTTCGTGATCATAGGTTTACGAGAGTTGGCAGAGCTTGAAAATAAAAGAAGGCGTAGTATCTGGACGGATATGAATGGACTACCGGTTCAATAGGAATCTACTTCAACAGCCTACACATAAGGCAGAGTTTTGACAAATTAGCACTGTGTACCGATGTCGGACATTGATCCACACTTGAGCCCTGTCCGCATGTCCATCTTGATAGACGACGACTGTTTATTAACCCCCTACTTGGAAGGGTGACCTCTCAGTCCAGCTTTAGTACTCTCGCAAGTCCACGACAGCACTAAGAGATGCACGATACTGTCAAAGGTCAATGCGATAGTCATCTAGTTACAGAGACCGAATATGAGCGGCATGACTTTTAGTACATGATTAACTTATCTACACATGCAAAATACAACTTTAGTATATTCTGACAGCTATTTATGGTAGCATTGGAACAGAGATGATACCAGACAAGTTCAAAAATAACTACTCGGATCTGTGATAGTGATGCTTGGACAAATGAACTATACCGAACTAACATGACAGACGTGATCTGAGGAGAGACCTACAGACATTACTCTGATTAGATCACACAGGTCCCAAACAGTCATTACAGAACCAGACTATACAGTTAGACCATTTACGACTTACGACATAGATTACTGACAAATACTCAAGAACTTAACTGTACCAGGGGGAGGACTTCTAGGACAGACTACAGATAGTGTCACGACGTTTGACTACTAGAACAAGCACTTTCTGCAGGCTACTTTACCAGATACCATGAACAGCAGACAGAACAATCATACATTATCCCAGCTACTTGCACACATTATACGTGGCCTTCACAGTACATACAGACCTCAGAACCAGGACCTATCCAGACCAGACTACCAAACTTCTCTAAGCGGACTTACCCAAGAGACTTGAGTACAGACTAACCTTTAGCAGTAACATTGGATATGGATGACAGGTACAAGGATTAGAAGCATAAGCTCTAAGCCATGATCCTGTTTCATGTATACCCCCTCCTCTCCCCCTTCCCTTTACTGGGATTAACCGGATGTAACCAGCCCCCCTAGACCATTCCCTCTCTGAACAACCCAAATTAAAAAATGATTCTGCCTATTAGTGCTTATCCTTCTTCTCTTCCCCCATTCTATTCCATCCCCTTCCCCTCCATCCACCCCTCCATGCAGACGTGTGAGGACGGACATTTTACTCTGTCAAAAAAGGGGTAGGCCACTAAACACAGTAACACCCAGAGCTAGAGAGGATGAGATGGAATGGCCATCAGAGATCTGAGTCAGATTTGTGAAGATGCCCAGATCACATCTGTTAACACAGTCTCTCTCGTCTCTCACAGTCTCTCCACCAGTCTCTCTCTCTCTTCTCAACAGGAGTCTCTCCTCCCTCATCTCTCACAGTTCTCTCTCGCACGTCCTCTCTCTCACAGTCCTCCGTCGGCTCTCTCTCTCTCTCTCTCT
>NC_036842.1:73819008-73843154 GCF_002910315.2 Salvelinus sp. IW2-2015 | reverse complement strand
TCTTTCTATTTCCTGTCCAGTCATATGGTCTATCACATTATATGTTCTTTCTATTTCCTGTCCAGTCATATGGTCTATCACATTATATGTTCTTTTATTTTTTTCTTGAAGGTGGATTTACTTTTTGCCTGAGAATTATGGATTGGTAAAGAGTTCCATTCAGCTATGGCTCTATATTAACTATAGATTTAAGGCCATTTGTCCTGTGCTTGGGTTGTCTTAGCTGCCCTGAATTTGCCTGTCTGGTTTGGTGGCTATGCATGCTGCTAGTATGTACTAACTGGCCTGAAAAATACTACTTAAAAAAAAAATATAACATTCCTTAAGAAAACCAGAAGACTGGATAGTAATTTGTTTTTATCATGAAGCCATGAGAGATTCTGATGCATTTGGATAATATTCATACAGATAGAGCAATGAAGAGCTAATCTGACAGCCCTGTTCTGAGCGATTTGGAGCTTTTTTATATCTTTCTTTGCTGCAGATGACCATATAACTGGACTGTACTCTAAGTGTGATAGGACCAGGGATTGACCATATAACTGGACAGTACTCTAAGTGTGATAGGACCAGGGATTGACCATATAACTGGACAGTACTCTAAGTGTGATAGGACCAGGGATTGAATCACCTGATTCAGTGTGCTAGATGTTTTATGCTCTGAACATTTTCTAACCCATCTTAATAACAATAATATCTATGTCTTCTGACCATGATAAAGCTGCATCCAACATGACGCCAAGTAGTTGTTTTTTTCACTTGCTCTACATGCGTTCTATTCATCGACGAATTCAATTGGGGATCATCAGCAAGCATATATCTTGAACCAAATACAATACATTTTGTTTTAGAAATGTTCAACACCAATTTGTTCATATCAACCCACTCACCCATATCAACCCATATCAACCCATATCAACCCACTTAGTTCACTACTCAGCACATCTGTTAGCTCATTACATTCTCATTGCATTGGGGTGGTAGGTAGCCTAGTGGTTAGAGCGTTGAGTCATTAACCGAAAGTTGCTAGATCAAATCCCCGAGCTGACAAGGTAAAAATCTGTTGTTCTGCCCCTGAACAAGGCAACCCATTGTTCCTAGCCTGTCATTGTAAATAAAACTGTGTTCTTATCTGACTTGCCTAGTTAAATTCTGATGCTGCGCTATTCATTGTAGAGTCATTAGCATACATGACCACTCTTGCTTTGTTCATTAGTAAAGATAAAGTAGAGAAGTGGACCTAGGCAACTTCCCTGAGGAACACCACAGTGTATATCATTACTTTTTGAAAAAAATACCATTAAAGAACACTTTTTGCCTTCTCCTGGATAGATAGCTWTCCATCCAGGATAGAGCTGCAGACTTAAAATCATAACATTTGAGTTGAGCTAGTAACAGTTCATGATCATTTACATCAAAAGCAGCACTGAAATCTAGCAACAGTCCACCAACTAACTTRCTGTCATCCACACTCTTTAACCAATCATCTGTCATTTTTGCTAAGGCCGTACTCGTAGAATGCCCTTCTTTGTATGCATGCTGGAAACCCGTTATCAGACCATTACATGAGAAATAATCCTTGATTTGTGCAGATACAATTTTTCCAATAATCCACTTAACACAGTTTATAGGATGACTATTAGGACCAGTGAATGCAGATTTCTTATCCTTAGGTAGTGGAATAACCTTTGACTCTTTCCAGACTTCTGGGCACATCCCACTACATCAAGCACTTATTTAAAATATGAGAAATTGATGTAGATATTTGGTTAGCTGTATGGTGTCAAGATTATCGGTACCAGGTGACTTGTCATCCAAAAGCGAAAACAGCATCCTTTCTACCTCTTCCCTTTCTACTTGATGAAATTCAAACATGCATTGCCTCTCCTTCATGATACAATCTTTTATGASGGTATATGACATCAGTTGGAATCATGATAGAATCCTTTCTTCTTTCCTTTCTCAGTCCCCTCCTGTACTCCCTGTTCACTCATGACTGCACAGCCAGGCACGCCTCCGACACCATCATTAAGTTTGCAGATGACACAACAGTAGGTCTGATCACAGACAATGACGAGATAGGCTATAGGGAGGAGGTCAGAGGATTGGTCGTGTGGTGCCAGGACAACAACCTCTCCCTCAACGTGATCAAGACAAAGGAGATGATTGTGGACTACAGGAAAAGGAGGACAGAGCACGCATGCCCCCATTCTCATCGACGGGGCTGTGGTGGAGCAGGTTGAGAGCTTCAAATTCCTTGGTGTCCACATCACCAACAAACTAACATGGTCCAAGCACACCAAGACAGTCGTGAAGAGGGGACAACAAAACCTATTCCCCCTCAGGAGACTGAAAATATTTGCCATGGGTCCTCAGATCCTCAAAAGATTCTACAGCTGCACCATCAAGATCATCCTGATTGGTTGCATCACTGTCTGGTATGGCAACTGCTCGGGCCTCCGACCGCAAGGCACTACAGAGGGTACAGCGTACGGTCCAGTAGATCACTGGGGCCAAGCTTCCTGCCATCCAGGACCTCTATACCAGGCGGTGTCAGAGGAAGGCCCTAAAAATTGTCAGAGACTCCAGCTACCCAAGTCTAGGTCAAAGAGGATTCTAAACAGCTTCAGACTATTTGCATTGCCCCCTCCCTTTTTACGCCACTGCTACTCTCTGTTATTACCTCAATAACTCTATCTACATGTACATATTACCTCAATTACCTCGACTAACCGGTGCCCCCGCACATTGACTCTGTACCGGTACACCCTGTATATAGTCTCACTATTGTTATTTTACTGCTGCTCTTTAATTACTTGTTCCATTTATTTCTTATTCTTATTCATATTCTTTTAACTGCATTATTGGTTAGGGGCTTGTAAGTAAGCATTTCACTGTAAGGTCTACACATGTTGTATTCGGTTCATGTGACTAATACATTTTGATTTGTTTAGCTTGGTCACAAGATTTCTTAATTTACAATAACTTTGCTTATCAAACAGAGTGCCAGATTTATCTGCTCCTTTTTTGGCATTATTTAATTGAATCATTACATTTCTCAGCTCATCATCAATCCATGGGGCAACGTTTGACCTCACAGTGCATTTTCTTAAAGGGGCATGGATATCAGCTATACTCATGAATAATTTCATAAACAAACTTAGTGACATTTCAGGATCATCCTTACTACACACTTCTACCCATTGCACATTCTTAATCTCATCCACAAATGAGTCCTGATTGAACTCTCTGTAGGACCTTCGCTGGATTACCATAGGGCCAGCCTTTGATATTTTAGTTTTCCTAGTGAGTGCAACCAAGTTATGATCACTGCAACCTAGTGCCTCTGATACAGCTTTAGAACAATGTTCAGCCATGTTAGTGAAAATGTGATCGATACAATTTGATGATGTGATAACAGACCTATTAGTGAACGTTCTGGTTGGTAATGTCATAACTTGGGTCAGGTTACATACATTGGCAAAATAAATATGTTTCTTTCTCATTGGACAGTTGGTGTTTAAAGAAATCTGTATTCATATCTCCCCAAAAATATATTTCCCTAGTTTCATCAGATACCTTAACCAACATTTCGCAAATTACTTCAAGGTATTTCACGTCAACAGTAGTTGGCCTATAGCAGCAACCAACTAGTATAGGTTTCAAATGTGGTCAATGCACCTGTACCCATAGTGCCTCTAATCCATTCAACATTAAGTCATTACGTTGTTTTGCTGGAATATGACTCTGGATGTAGACTGCAACTCGACCCCCATATCTATTTCTGTCCCTCCTCACAAATTGTATCCATGTATAGAGATCTCAGAATCCTCAAAAGAAGAGTCCGTGTGAGTCTCTGTTATTGCCAATACATGAATATTGTTTGACTGCACTAGACAGCATATTTCATGAATTTTGTTCCTTTAACTGCATATATTCAAGTGAGCAATTAACAGACCTTTCTTTGGTAGATTTACAGTATGTATATGTCCAACACACAAATCAGCAGATGGAATCTGAGTGAGAGATAGTCAGTCAGCGTGTGTGTGTGTGTGTGTGTGTGTGTGTGTGTGTGTGTGGGTGGGTGTGGGTGTGGGTGTGTGGGGCTGGAATTACTTGTGTCTGTCGCTCCTCCTAACTCCTTGGGAGGGAGGGTGAACAATCAGTTTGTCATACCTCAGATATGCTATGTCACCTCGTTCTCTTGCAGTCTTCATAGCTGGTATTAGTTCCTGTCTTCTTTGACGGACTGCAGCTGAGAAACCCTCATTGATGAAGATGAAGGACCCTTTAAGGCGCTTGGCTTTTTCATGGACTGCAAGCTTATCCTTGAACCTGAGGAATTTCACTACAAATTCCCTGGTTCTGGTTCCATTGGCACCGCCAGTGTCCCCTGGTTTCCCAGACCGGTGAGCACGTTCCAGCTCAACCTGTTGATCCAATTGTAGCTCCTCAGAAGACAGCTTTCAAATGTTGTCCTCTGATTTTGACTATGTCTCACTTTGGCTCTCCTGGATACCATCTATCACAAGATTATTTCTCCTGGATTGTCCATCCAGGTAATCAGCCTTCRCAGACATGTTCTGGAGGCCCTCCCTGACTGTGGTGATTTCATTCCGCATAGAGGAACAGTTTCTGGAAAGTGTATCCTGTGGGGTCTTCAATACATTCAGTGTGAACTGAAGGCTTGTTATAATGCTATGTACATATTCAGTCAGGTCGTCCAGCTGTTTGTTGGTAGACTCCATGATCATTTGTATGAAGCTTTTAAAGTTATTTTCCTGCTGAACTATCATTTCTTCATAGAAAACYTTCTGCTTCTCCAAGAGTTCACGTACCTGCCCAGCAGAGATGTGATCCTCGTTGGGTAATATTTGGTTGATATGTTGATCAATGAGATTACAACCTATTTTCAGCAATTCAAAAAGACAACCAAAACTTTGTTGAATTCCCAATGTGTTATCGCTGCGCTTTCAACCATTTAAAATCACAACAAAGTTAAAATGGCAATACAATGTCAGATATTTTGTTTATTTATACAACAACTTAATGTGTAATCAGTCACTGTGCTTCATCTAATAGCACAACCAAATTACCTGGATTGCAATTGAGATGATTAAAGTACATGGTGCAAGTGATCAATGTCATTCGAGATTCTGCACAGATTATTATAGCAATTGTGAAGATCTGCACAGACCTGAGACCTTTGCATGCTATCTTGAAGATGCACGATTTATATGATTACAAAATAAGACATTTATTGTTACAGTAACCATGGATGTGTTACTCATTTTAACGCTGAATAAATACTGTTACGTTAGTTTGTAAGATAGCCTTAACTTTAGGCTATTTACTGTATTACAAACGTAATACTGAATTGTGTTTGGTTGACAAATGAGATGCATCTAATGCTTGGATAGTTTCATCTGAGCCACTGGCTTAATACTATTCTTTAACTTTTCTTTTTGGTTGAGATTGAGACGTGAATCCAACATATAGTTTGTAAAATCTTTAAGAGTCTACAAATCAGGCATCCCGACTGGCGCTGTGGTCTAAGGCACTGCATCACAGTGCTACCTGTGCACCTGGAGAACCTGGTTCAAGTTCAAGCTCTGTCGCAGCCGGCCGTGACTGGGAAACCCATGGGGTGGCGCACAATTGGCCCAGCGTCGTCTGGTTTAGGGGAGGGTTTGGCTGGCAGAGAAGTTCCAGTCCCATTGTGCATTAGTGACTCCTGTGGCGGGCCAGGTGAAATATATGGTCGCCAGGTGTATGGTTCTCCCTTTGACACATTGGTACTTCTGGGTWAAGTGGGTGTTGTGTCAAGAAGCAGTGTGGCTTGGCTGGGTTATGGCTCCTGACCTTTGCCTCTCCTGAATCCGTACAAGAGTTGCAGGGCTGTAACTACCAATTGGGACTCTTAGCATTTCTCTCTACCAGTTTCACCTGGAATGCTTTTCAATGGTCTTGAAGGAGTTCCCACATATGCAGAGCACTTTTTGGCTGCTTTTTCTTCTAACTCATCCCAAACCATCTATTGGGTTGAGGTCTGATGCAGCACTTCAAAACTCTCCTTCTTGGTCAAATAGCCATTACACAGTCTGGAGGTGTGTTGGGTCATTGTCTTGTTGAAAAACAAATGATTGTCCCACTAAGCGCAAACCAAATGGAAGGCGTATCGCTGCATAATGCTGTGGTAGCAATGCTCCATTGATTTTGTCACTGATCTCCCCTCTGATGATGTCACCACTATTTTGGTGGTTGTGTATAGATTCTCCAAATCCTGTTGTTTTATCCCTCTCTCTGGTATCCCTACTGCTCTCCAGGTTGCTGAGGCACTGTTCCAGCAGGTGTTCCGGCATTATGACTTTCCGGAGGACATCGTCTCTGATCGTGGCCTCCAATTCACATCACGGTATGGAGAGCCTTCATGGAGAAGCTCTGGGTTACGGTCAGCCTCACTTCTGGGTAGGTGGAGAGGATGGACCAGAAGCTGGGGAGGTTCCCGAGGAGCCACTGACAAGACCGGCAGGGGGAGTGGGCCCGTTTCCTTCCCTGGGCGGAGTACGCCCAGAATTCGTTAAGTCACTCCTCCACCGGGCTGACTCCCTTCTACTGTGTTCTGGGTTATCAGCCGGTCCTGTCTCCGTGGACCACAGGCCAGACTGAAGCTACTGCGGTGGATGAGTGGTTCAGGTGCACAGAAGAAGTGTGCAGCGATGCCCACGTGAGACTCCAGTGCGCCGTCCACCATCAGAAAGAGCAAGCGGATCGTCACCGCAGGGAGGCTCCCATGTTCCATCCTGGTGATCGTGTCTGGCTCTCCACCAGGAACCTCCCACTCCGTCTACCCTGCAAGAAGCTGAGCCCCCAGTTTGTGGGGCCATCCAAGGTTCTCTGGAGGGTCAACAAGGTGACGTATKGATTACAGCTCCCCAGTGACTACCGTATCTCWCCTTCATTTCATGTCTCCCTTCTCAAGCCGGTGGTTCCTGCTCCCCTGGTTGAGGCTGTCCCCCACAACAGCCCTCCGCCTCCCCTGGATGTCGAGGGAGGTCCCGCCTATGCCGTCAGATTCCTACTGGACTCCCGACTTCATGGAGGTAAGCTCTTGTACCTGGTGAACTGGGAGGGATACGGTCCAGAGGAGCGGTGTTGGGTTCCGGTGATGGACATTTTGGATCCCAACATCATCCGTGATTTCCACCTTTGCCATCCAGACTGGCCAGCTCCTTGTCCTCGGGGCCGTCCCTTGGCCGGCGTTGTCCTGCGGCTGAAGCCGCACATCAGGAGCCACGTGTCAGGGAGGGGGGGTACTGTCATGTCTACTCCAGCTCCCCCTATATGGCCGACGGTTTACTAATCACTGGCTCTGACAACCTTCATTACGCACAACTGGCACCATCGTTACTCGCACCGTTGCTTCATCATGAGACCGACCTGGACTCCATCACGTCACTGATTACCTCCCCTGTATCTATCACCCCCTTAGTTTCATTCCCCAGGCAGTATTTGTTATGTGTTTCATGTCCAGACGCTACTCTTGTTTTGTATAATTAGATGTTCATTGCATTATTAAACTCACCACCTACACCTGCTTCTCGACTCCCAGCGTCTCCGTTACACAAAGCTTGAAACTCTAGGCCTATATGATTTATTTTTGTTGAATCCTGTTTTGAATTTAAACAATAGCTATTAATGACTTCCCAAATGCTATACAGACCTGAATAGCATTATTGGTGATATATGGTTCCATTTCATTTGCTCTGTTAAACCTACCCTTTGGAAGGACATTGAAAGCAGCAGCGAATTTATTAAGTGGCGACTTCTCATTCATCATTCTCACAATAGAACATTGGTAACAGTCAGTGACAAATATCAAAGCTGAGCAGGACTAGTATTGGTTAAAACCCTGGATGAGAGACCAAAGGCATAGCTGTAGATAGTTCCTCTCTCTAGGAGGTGCTGCCCAGCCTACAGTTACTTTTTCTTATAGTGGAGATTATGTTGAAGATCTGACATTGTTTCAAAGGTACAAATTCAACATGTTTTATACAACATGTTTTATATCTATGATCATTCGACTACACAGCTGATGCCTGCTGGACTGTTCATTAACACGGTACTTCATCTGTTTATCTGTCGGCCCCAGCCTCGAACTCAGGCCCTGTGTGTAGCTAACTGACCCTCTCTGCCCATTCATCGCCATTTACCCGTTGTTGTTGTCTTAACTGTTCACCCGTTGTTGTCTTAGCTCTCCCAATCAACACCTGTGATTGCTTTATGCCTCTCCCTAATGTCAATATGCCTTGTATACTGTTGTTTAGGGTAGCTCTCATTGTTTTATTTTACTGCGGAGCCCCTAGTCCCGCTCAACATGCCTCAGATAGCTCCTTTGTCCCACGCTCCAAACATGCGGAGACAACACCTAGATTAACTGGCGCCTCCAGAGATGCAACCTCTCTCATCGTCACTCAATGCCTAGGTTTACCTTCACTACACTTGCACCCTACCATACCCTTGTCTGTACATAATGCCCTGAATCTATACTACCACGCCCTGAAATCTGCTCCTTTTATTCTCTGTTCCCAACGCACTAGACGACCAGTTCTTATAGCCATTAGCCGTACACTCATCCTACTCCTCCTCTGTTCCTCTGGTGATGTAGAGGTTAACTCAGGCACTGTGTGTCCCCGAGCCCTCTCATTTGTTGACTTCTGTAACCATAAAAGCCTTGGGTTCATGCATGTTAACATCAGAACCCTCCTCCCTAAGTTTGCTTTATTCACTGCTTTAGCACACTCCGCCAACCCGGATGTCCTAGCTGTGTCTGAATCCTGGCTTGGGAAGGCCACCAAAAATTCAGAAATTTCCATCCCCAATTACAACATTTTCCATCAAGAAAGAACTGCTAAAGGGGGCGGAATTTGCAATCTACTGTAGAGTTCTGTCATAATATCCAGGTCTATGCCCAAACAGTTCGAGCTTCTACTTTTAAAAATCCATCTCGCCAGAAATAAYTCCCTCGCTGTTACCGCTTGATATAGACCCCCCTCAGCTCCCAGCTGTGCCCTGGACACCATATGCGAATTGATTGCCCCCCATCTAACGTCAGAGTTCGTACTGTTAGGTGACCTAAACTGGGATATGCTTAACACCCCGGCCGTCCTACAATCTAAGCTAGATGCCCTCAATCTCACACAAATTATCAAGGAACCTACCAGGAACAACCGCAAATCTGTAAACATGGGCAACCTCATAGATATCATCCTGACCAACTTGCCCTTTAAATACACCTCTGCTSTCTTCAACCAGGATCTCAGCGATCACTACCTCATTGCCTGCGTCCGTAATGGGTCCACTGTCAAACGTTTCCTAAAACACTTCAGCGAGCAGGCCTTTCTAATCGACCTGGCCCGGGTATCGTGGAAGGATATTGACATCATCCCGTCAGTAGAGGATGCCTGGTTGTTCTTTAAAAGTGCTTTCCTCACCATCCTAAAAAAGCTGGATTAAAAAATCCAGACTTGACTGCCCTTGAACAGCACAAAAACATCCTGTGGCGTACTGCACAAGCATTGAATAGTCCCCGCAATATGCAACTTTTCAGGGAAGTCAGGAACCAATATACACAGTCAGTTAGGAAAGCAAAGGCTAGCTTTTTCTAACAGAAAAATGCATACTGCAGTACTAATTCCAAAAGGTTTTGGGACACTGTAAAGTCCAAGGAGAATAAGAACACCTCCTTTCAGCTGCCCACTGCACTGAGACTAGGAAACACTGTCACCACCAATAAATCCACGATAATTTTGAATTTCAATAAGCATTGCTCCACGGCTGGCCATGCTTTCCACCTGGCTACCCCTACCCCGGCCAACAGCTCTGCACCCCCCSCAGCAACTGGCTCAAGCCCCCCCCCCCCCCGCTTCTCCTTCAGCCAAATTCAGACTGCCGATGTTCTGATAGAGCTGCAAAATCTGGATCCCTACAAATCAGCTGGGCTAGACAATCTGGACCCTCTCTTCCTAAAATTATCCGCCGCCATTGCATTGCAAACCATATTACTAGTCTGTTTAACCTCTCCTTTATATTGTCTGAGATTCCTATAGATTGGAAAGCGGCCCCGGTCATCCCCCTCTTCATAGGGGGAGACACTCTAGACCCAAACTGTTACAGACCTCTATCCATCCTGCCCTGCCTTTCTAAAGTCTTCGAAAGCCAAGTGAACAAACAGATCACCGACCATTTCGAATCCCACAGTACCTTCTCCGCTATGCAATCCGGTTTCCGAGCTGGTCACAGGTGCACCTCAGCCACGCTCAAGGACCTAAACGATATCATAACCGCCATCGATAAAATACAGTACTGTGCAGCAATCTTCATTGAGCTGGCCAAAGCTTCGACTCTGTCAATCACCATATTCTTATAGGCAGACTCCATAGCCTTGTTTTCTCTAATGACTGCCTCGCCTGGTTCACTAACTACTTCTCAGACAGAGATCAGTGTGTCAAATCGGAGGGCCTGTTGTCCGGACCTCTGGCAGTCTCTATTGCGGTGCCACAGGGTTTAATTCTCGGYCAGACTCTTTTCTCTGTATATATCAATGATGTTCCTCTTGCTGCGGGTGATTCTTTGATCCACCTCTATGCAGATGACACCTGATTTATTAGGGCCCAGATTGCAGTTCCTATGGCTTCCACTAGATGTCAACAGTCTTTAGAAATTGTTCAATTTTTTTTGTTGTTGAAAAATTAGGAAGTAGTCCTAATCTTTCTAAGTGTCTCTCAGGTGGACTCTAGTCTTTTGGTGTGCGTGAACAGGAGCGCGCTCCTCTTTGTTTTTCTCCGGTATTGGAAACAGTTTATTCCGTCTTCAATTTTATTGATTATTTACATTTTAGGGTACCTGAGGTTGGATTAGAAACGTTGTTTAAAATGTTTGGACCAAGTTTACAGGTAACTTATTAGATACTTTGTAGGCATGTTGGTCGAGTTGGAACCGATGTATTTCTGAATCAAGCGCCAAATAAATGGACATTTTGGAAAATATTTACCAAATAAACTAAAGTAAAAAATTATAAAACGTAACAAAATAACATAACAACGCTATATACAGGGGGTAGCAGTACCGAGTCAGTGTGCGGGGGTACATGTAGGTAGGGGTGAAGTGACTTTGCATTGACAATAAACAGAGAGTAGCAGCAGTGTACAAAACAAATGGAGGGGGGGGTCAATGTAATAGTCCGCTGGCCATTTGATTACTTGTTCAGCATTCTTATGGCTTGGGGGTAGAAGCTGTTAAGGAGCCCTTTGGTCCTAGACTTGGCGCTCTGGTACCACTAGCCGTGCGGTAGCAGAGAAAACAGTCTATGACGACTGACTGGAGTCTCTGACAATTTGTTGGGCTTTCCTCTGACACAGCCTATTATATAGGTCCTGGATTGGAGGAAGCTTGCCCCCAGTGATGTACTGGGCCGTTCGCACTACCCTCTGTAGCGCCTTACAGTCAGATGTCGAGCAGTTGCCATACCAGGCAGTGATGCAACCGGCCAGGATGGTCTCGATGCTGCAGCAGTAGAACCTTTTGAGGATCTGGGGACCCATGCCAAATCTTTTCAGTCTCCTGAGACGGAAAAGGTTTTGTCATGCCCCCTTCACTACTGTCTTGGTGTGTTTGGACCATGATAGATCGTTGGTGATGTGGAGACCAAGGAACGTGAAACTCTCCACCCGCTCTACTACAGTCCCATTGACGTTAAAGTGGGCCTATTCGGCCCACCTTTCCCTGTAGTCCACGATCAGCTCCTTTGTCTTGCTCACATTGAGAGAGAGGTTGTTGTCCTGGCATCACACTGCCAGTTCTCTGACCTCCTCCCTATAGGCTGTCTCATCGTTGTCGGTGATCAGGCCTACCACTGTGTTGTCAGCAAACTTAATGATGGTGTTGGTGTTGTGTTTGGTCATGCAGTCGTGGGTGAACAGGGAGTACAGGAGGGGACTAAGTACACACCCCTGAGGGGCCCCACTGTTGAGGATCAGCGTGGCAGACAAGTTGTTGCCTACCCCTACCACCTGGGGGCGGCCCGTCAGGATCCAGGATCCAGTAAAAGAAGAAGGTGCTTAGTCTCAGGGTCCTAAGCATGGTGATAAGCTCCGTGGGCACTATGGTGTTCAACGCTGAGCTGGAGTCAATGAATAGCATTCTCACATAGGTGTTCKTTTTGTCCAGGTGGGAAAGGGCAGTGTGGAGTGTGATTGAGATTGCGTCATCTGTGGATCTGTTGGGGCGGTATGTGAATTGGAGTGGGTCTAGGGTATCCAGGAGGATTCTGTTGATGTGCCATGACCAGACTTTCAAAGCACTTCATGGCTACCGACGTGAGTGCCATGGGGCGGTAATCATTTAGGCAGGTTACCGTCGTGTCCTTGGGCATAGGGACTACGGTGGTCTGCTTGAAACATGAAGGTATTACAGAGTTAGGGAGAGGTTAAATCAACCTTGTATCAGCGTAGGTCTTTTTGTCAATAATGGCTGGTGCGCGATGTCTAATATTGAAGAAGTCTCAAGGTATTGCTCGCCTCAGGTAGAGTACCTTATGATAAGCTGTAGATCACGCTATCTACCAAGAGAGTTCTCATCTATATTATTTGTAGTCGTCTATTTACCAGCACAGACTGATGCTGGCACTAAGAGCTCACTCAATCAACTCTATAAGGCCATAAGCAAACAAGAAAATGCTCAACCAGGAGCGGCGCTCCTAGTGACCGGGGACTTTAATGCAGGCAAACTTAAATCAGTTTTACCAAATTTTTACCAGCATGCCACATGTGCAACCAGAGGAAAAAAACCTCTAGACCACCTTTACTCCACACACAGAGATGTGTACAAAGCTCTCCCTCGCCCTCCATTTGGCAAATCCGACCATAATTATATTGTAACGGCTGTCGTCGGAAGAAGGTGAAGACCAAAATGCAGCGTGGTAAGTGTTCGTCATGTTTAATAGAAACTGAACACTAAAAAGCAAAAACAACAAAGTGACAACCGAAACAGCCCCGTCAGGTGCAACACACACTAAACAGAAATTAATCACCCACAACACAAAATGGGAAAACAGGCTACCTAAGTATGGCTCCCAATCTGAGACAACGAGAGACAGCTGCCTCTGATTGGGAACCACACCAGGCCAAACACATAGAAAACCAACAACATAGGAAAAAGAACATAGACTGCCCACCCTAGTCACACCCTGGCCTAACCAAAATAAAGAATAAAAAACCTCTCTATAGCCAGGGCGTGACATATATCCTCCCGATTCCTGCTTACAAACAAAAACGAAAGCAGGAAGTATCAGTAACTCGCTCAATACGGAAGTGGTCAGATGGCACGGATGCTACGCTACAGGACTGTTTTGCTAGCACATACGGGAATATGTTCCAGGATTCATCCAATGGCATTGAGGAGTATGCCACAACAGTCATCGGCTTCATTAACTTCTCTAGGGTAGGGGGCAGCATTCGGGATTTTGGATGAAATGCATGCCCAAATTAAACTGCCTGCATCTCGGGCCCAGAATATATGATATGCATATATTTGGATAGAAAACACCCTAAAACACTCTAAAGTTTCCAAAACTGTTAAAATAGTGTCTGTGAGTATAACAGAACGGATTTGGCAGGCAAAAACCTGAGAAAAATTCATTCAGGAAGTAGTTTTTTTTTTGGTTTTGTAGTTTTCTATTCAATGATAATACAGTTTCTATGCCTTCCACTAGATGTCAACAGTCTTCAGAAATTGTTTCAGGCTTGTATTCTGAAAAATGAAGAAGTAAGAGCAGTCTGAATGAGTGGACCCTGCCTTGTCATAGAGCTTTTTCCTGAGCCAGACCGAGAGAGTGTGTTTCTTGTTTACCTTTTAAATTAACGACGTTATTGTCCGGTTGAAATATTATCGATTATTTACGCAAAAAAAAAACTGAGGTTTGAATATAAACATCGTTTGACATGTTTCTATGAACTTTATGGATACAATTTAGATTTTTTTGTCTTCCTGTTTTGACTGCGTTTGAGCCTGTGGATTACTGAAGAAAACGCGCGAACAAAACTGAGGTTTTTAGGTATAAAGAGACTTTATCGAACAAAATCAACATTTATTGAGTAAATGAATGTCTGCTGAGGGCAACCATATGAAGATCATCAAAGGTAAGGGATTAATTTAATCTCTATTTCTAAATTGTGTAACTGTTCTACCTGGCTGGCTACTGTTTGTATTGATTTGTCTAGTGGGCTATGTTCTCAAATAATCGAAGGTATGCTTTCGCCGTAAAGCATTTTTAAAATCTAACACCGTGGTTGGATTCACAAGTAGTTAATCTTTAAACCTATGTAAAATATGTTTTGTTTTCAGAATTTTTATAATGAGTATTTCTGTATTTGAATTTGGCGCCCAGCAGTTTCACCGGCTGTTGAGGAGGTGGGACGCTACCGTCTCACGTGCCCAAGAGAGGTTAATAAGTACATCGTCAACGTCATCCACACAATGACCGTAKGTACATATCCCAACCAGAAGCCATGGATTACAGGCAACATCCGCATCGAGCTAAAGACTAGAGCTGCCACTTTCAAGGAGCGGGACACTAATCCAGATGCCTATAAGAAATCCTGCTATGCCCTCAGACGAACCATCAAACAAGCAAAGCGTCAATACAGAATTAAGATTGAATCCTACTACACCGGCTTTGATGCTCGTCGGATGTGGCAGGGCTTGAAAACTATTATGGACGACCAAGGGAAACCCAGACATGAGCTGACTGACCAGTGACGCAAGCCTACCAGACAAGCTAAATGCCTTTTATGCTCGCTTTGAGGCAAGCAACACTGAAGCATGCATGAGAGCACCAGCTGTTCTGGGTGACTGTGTGATAACGCTCTCGGGAGCCGATGTAAGCAAGACCTTTAAACAGGTCAACGTTCACAAAGCGGCGGGGCCAGATGGATTACTAGGACTCAAAGCTTGCACGGACCAACTGGCAAGTGTCTTCACTGACATTTTTAACCTGTTTAGGCCAGGGGTGCCGCTACCTCCCACATTCCATTGAAAAGGCAGAGCGGCAAATTCAAAAAAAAAATTKTTTGAAATATTTAACTTTCACARATTAACAAGTCCAATACAGCATTTGAAAGATAAACATCTTGTCAATCCAGCCAACATGTCCGATTTTTTAAATGTTTTACAGAGAAAACACCACATATATTTATGTTAGGTCACCACCAAATAAAAAAGACAGACAGACATTTTTCACAGCACAAGTAGGCTGCAGGTAGCATGCACAAGCCAACCTAACTAACCTAGAACCAACCTAAATAACCTAGAAAAAACTACCTCAGTCCTATAACATGTTACACAATAAATCTATGTTTTGTTCAAAAAAATTGCATATTTTAGCTATAAATCAGTTTTACATTACTGCTACCATCATAGCTACAGTCAGAAATCGCACGGGAGTAGCCAGAGAAAATACAGACACCAACGTCAACTACCTAATTACTCATCATAAAACATTTCAGACAAATATATGGTGGATAGCTAATGAAAGACAAATATCTTGTGAATACAGCCAATATTTCCGATTTTTGAAGTGTTTTACAGCGAAAACACTATCGTTATATTAGCTTACTACAATAGCTAACACACAGCAGCATTGATTCTAGTCAAATGGTAGCGTTAGCACAGTTCGACAGATATATGAAAAAGCATCCCAAATTGGGTCCGTATCTTTGTTGATCTTCCATCAGAATGTTCTCCAAGGGGTCCTTTGTTCAGAAACGTCTTTATTTCGATCCAGAACGAACAATTTCCCTCTTGAATTAGCAAGCACACTTGCCGTGCGATGCTAACCTCTCATTCTTGAACCAATTCTTGCGTCGCATCACGTCTAAAGTCCAGAATAAATTTCAATAATATAATTAAACTATATTGAAAAAACATACTTTAGGATGATATTGTGACATGTATCAAAGAAAATCGATGCCAGAGATCATATTCACCTTTAAAAAGGTTCTTCCWTGAGCCGAGTACAGGTCCTACTTCGCGCCCAGGGAAAAAGAAAAAGGGCGCACGTCTCAGTCCAAGAGGTTGTGTTCAGTCCCTGATCGAGATAATCAAGTGATTTCTTCTCTCACTTCCGCATGACACCCAGGCGAAGGCGTATGACGTGTTTCTACAGTCATAAGTGACATGCCCTTTTATAGACAAGCTCTTGAAGAGAGAGTTCGCTTTTGGAAATCTCACTTCCGGTTAGGAAATGGTCTGTAAAAGGAGTTCTMTTTCACTTAGAGAAATAATTCAAACGTTTTTAGAAACTAGAGACTGTTTTCTATCCAATAGTAATAATAATATGCATATTGTACGAGCAAGAATTGAGTACGAGGCCGTTTAAAAATCATACGATTTTCACCAAAAGTGAAAATAGCACCCCCTGGTCCTCAACAGGTTAACTTCTTATGGCTGGGATCCCGTTAACGGGATCGATATGACAACAGCCAGTGAAAGTCCAGGGCGCCAAATTCAAAACAACAGAAATCTCATAATTAAAATTCTTCTGACATACAAGTATTTTACACCATTTTAAAGATAAACTTGTTGTTAATCCCACCACAGTGTCCGATTTCAAAAAGGCTTTACGACGAAAGCACAACATATCATTATGTTAGGTCAGCACCTATTCACAGAAAAACACAGACTTTTTTCCAGCCAAAGAGGAGTCACAAAAAGCAGAAATAGAGATAAAATGAATCACTAACCTTTGATGATCTTCATCAGATGACACTCATAGGACTTCATGTTACACAATACATGTATGTTTTGTTCGATAAAATTCATATTTATATCCATAAATCTCAGTTTACATTGGCGCGTTCTGTTCAGTAATGTTTTGCCTRCAAAACATCAGGTGATTTTGCAGAGAGTCACATCAATTTACAGAAATACTCATAATAAACATTGATAAAAGATACAAGTATTACACATGGAACTTTAGATAAACCTCTCCTTAATGCAACCGCTGTGTCAGATAAAAAAAAAAAAATACGGAAAAAGCACACCATGCTATAATCTGAGTATAGCGCTCAGAGCCCAAACAAGCCATGAAGATATCCGCCATGTTGTGGAGTCAACAGATGTCAGAATAGCAATATAAATATTCACTTACCTTTGATGATCTTCATCAGAATGCACTCCCAGGAATCCCACTTCCACAATAAATGTTTGATTTGTTCAATAAAGTCCATAATTTATGTCCAAATACCTCCTTTTTGTTTGCGTGTTCAGTACACAATCTAAACTCACGACGCGCGGGTAAGTCCATGCGAAAAGTCATATTACAGTTCGTAGAAACATGTCAAACGAAGTATAGAATCAATCTTTTGGATGTTTTTAACATAAATCGTCAATACTGTTCCAACCGGAGAATTCCTTTGTCTTCAGAAATGCAATAGAACGCAAGCTAACTATCTCACGTGAACGCGCATGGTCAGCTCATGGCACTCTGCCAGAGCCCTGACTCAAAGAGCCCTCATTTCCCCCTCCTTCACAGTAGAAGCATCAAACAAGGTTCTAAAGACTGTTGACATCTAGTAGAAGCCTTAGGAAGTGCAATATGACCAATATCCCACTGTATATTTGATAGGCGATGAGTTGAAAACCTACAAACCTCAGATTTCCCACTTCCTGGTTGGATTCTTTCTCAGGTTTTTGCCTGCCATATGAGTTCTGTTATACTCACAGACATCATTCAAACAGTTTTAGAAACGTCAGAGTGTTTTCTATCCAAATCTACTAATACTATGCATATATTAGCAACTGGGCCTGAGTAGCAGGCAGTTTACTCTATTCATCCAAGCTACTCAATACTGCCCCCAGCCATAAGAAGTTTAACCAGTTTGTGCCCAGTGGGTGGGGTTAATGGCTGTTCTGGTAAATGACACCAGTTATTGTCCTAATGTTGGAATCTGACAGAATCTGACAGACTGACTTCCTTAGCTAGTAAACTGACAATCTTTGGATCATTTAAAAAAACGAATTGTGCTCACCAATATGTGCGAGTGTGTATGTGTTTGTCTTTCATGTATAGCTGATCTGAAGACCGAAACCTTCAAACATGCAAACATGGTGTTACGTTAATATATTTTCCCAAATCTTTCATCTTCTCTTCTGGCAGTGGTGTTGTTCACTATGTGTTTTTCAGTCATAGTCCCAAACTTGCGTAATATTCTCTCCCAGTCTGCCATGCAAGCAGACTTGACCCAATATTATGCCCAGTTCAAACTGCCTCAGCTCTGCTCTGTTTGGAACTACAGAACCYAACAATGTGTTTCAGCATGCAGAACAACAACACATTGTTTACACAACAATCATGGTGGCCCGGTTCTGATCTGTCTGGAGGGGTGGTTAACTGAACTGGTACCTCCAATCTTCAATAACTTGAGGACTAGTTCCACTCATAAAATTCTGATCTCTGTGCAGTAACATTGTAAGTGACGAGTATATATTTGTTTTCGCATTCTACTTCAAGGTCTGGATATATCTTAAGTGTAAATCACATGATCAGCACACAGCCTGCTGGTCCATGCCAGGAGAGGTCTCACATTTAACACATTAGCAAGGGAGGTGTGTAGGCTAGAGACAGACTGTCCTAAGTCTTTTCAGGGGAATATGTGTGTGTGTGTTTGTGAGTCGCTGTGTGTGTGTGTTGCGTGCCCTAAGTATTTTCAGGGGAGTATGTTGTGTGTGTGTGTGTGTGTGTGTGTGTGTGTGTGTGTGTGTGTGTGTGTGTGTGTGTGTGTGTGTGTGTGTGTGTGTGGTGTGTGTGTTGTTGTGTCCTAAGTATTTTCGGGGAGTGTGGTCTTGGTGAGTGGCCAGCAGTCTGAGATCAAAGGATTAAAAGGACCGGTTGTCACTATGACAGCTGTAGCAGTTTGGGTATCCACTTGACCGGGCAGAGACACTGTAATAAAATGGATGAACAGAAAAAGAGCTAGAAAGAGAGAGAGAGAGAGAGAGAGAGAGAGAGAGAGAGAGAGAGACGGATGAGCAAACAAACGGATGGACGGACTGAAGGAGAGACAGACAGACAGAGAAACAGAGAATGAGAGGGATAGAGAGATGGGGACGGAGATAGGGAGAGACAGAGAATGGGAGGGATAGAGAGATGGGGACGGAGATAGGGAGAGACAGAGAATGGGAGGGATAGAGAGATGGGACGGAGATAGGGAGAGACAGAGAATGAGTGGTATAGAGAGATGAGGACAGAGATAGGGAGAGACAGACAGACAGAGAGATAGAGAATGAGAGGGATAGAGAGATGGGGATGGAGATAGGGAGCGACGGAGCTGGCAAATATTCAGTGATATGATCTGACAGCACCTCTGCAGAACCATACTAATCCTCCACGCCTCTGCCTTTCCTCATCTTCTTTCTGCTCTTCCTTTCCCCTCTCCTTCCATCCAACATCTGATCCCTCTGATACCTCTCACCACTCTCCATGTATTCCACTCAGTCCCAACGACTGGAAATATATACCTCACTGATCAATATCACTCGCTCTCTCTTCCCTGATTTTTCTTTCTCTCTCACTCTGTTTCAAAAGTTTGAAGACAGTTTAACTGACAGAGTCAAAAGTCATTGAGTGCTTCCAGCCCACCCCATGGCCTCCTCTATGCCCCCTGCCTCTCTGCCCCCCTGCCTCTCCACTCTGGTCGTCCAGACCTCCAGGGCCCCAGCCCATCTACGTGGCCCACCCGAGGCTGTCCCTGGCTGGGCAGAAGCATGGTAGAGAGAGGGGGACAGATGGAGGCATCTGAGGCTCTAATCTCTGCCTGGTGGGGAGGTTTCTTCATGGCTATCTTAGTCACTGTGCCAACATCTAAAGGCCAACAACACACTCAGATACACCACACACAATACAGCACAGAGAAGCCATTGACTTTACAATAGCAATGAATCCAGATAAGTATGTGTGTCTGCCTGTATAGCTAATTATCTAGCTAGCTAATAATCTTTCCATCTATTACTGTACTTTCCAGCATAAGTTATAGATAAATGTTCAGCTGTGTTGCTGTGTAGAATTAGTACATGTGACCAATTGGAAAACTGATTAAAAGGCTAAAGGTCAATGAAGTGTGGCACCAAACTGTTGAGAATGGAATATCAGTTACCCAGACATACTGTACACACACTGCTACTCCCAAGGGAAAAACAAGGACGCCAGCAGCAACATGAGACTACACACACACACACACACACACACACACACACTCACACACACACACACACACACACACACACACACACACACACACACACACACACACTACAGGTTGACACGGGAGTGAAAATTTATTGATGTCCCGTCCTGTCTTGAAATTGTTTTCCCAGTACTGTCCTGATTCCGCAATAGTTCTAAAACCAAATAACTTTCCTGTCCCGTCCGAATAAAATTTCCTCCCATTCTGTCCCATGCTAGTTTTTACGTGCAGAAGTCAGAAATAACTTGCTCCATTAGTTGCTCGTAGCTAAGTAGTGACTGGCTCCAACTGGAGTGTGGAGTGACAGTGAGCCAGAGGAGGGTGGAAATGGCCTACACACAGTTTTTTTATGAAATCCTCCATACATTACATATTTCTAACCCCCCACCCCAAAAAACACTCCGTTTATAACTATTCCTGTACTGCCCGTTCCTGTGGACTGTCGATCCTGTTCCGTCCTGACTCTAGAACTTGACTCCCATTCCTGCTGAAATCCTGAACGACTCACAAGACCCATGTGAGTCCTGTTCCCATGTCAACCTCTAACACACACACACACACACACAATCTGCAACCCAATCTCCAAATAAAACGCCAACCCATGACGTAACTGCAGTAACAGTATTACGCCATGGCGGGGAGTTGCCATGTTTTAACTGTCACAGAAGGAAGTCATGGCTTGATGCTTTAATTATGCCATTTGGTACTGTATCTTAGCTGTCTGTCATACTACGCAAAATTGAAACTAAAACGTYTGTTTAGGCATTCATTCCGAATGGTTAAGTCTAGGGTTAAGGCTTGGGAAAGGCTTAAAACAAAAAAGAGTGTCTAGCACTAGGATTGAACACACAACTTTCAGAGCCGGAGTCTACGGCTTACACGACCATCCCCCATCCACAACACTCCAGCAAGCCGCCAGCCTGCTAGAAGGTAATAGGCGCTCATGTTGCCCCTAGTGGACGACATAGCGTCCATATTTCTCCAAATCCAAACGTAATCTGGTATCTGCAGAATCGACACCTCCCGATTTATTCCGTAGGAGAATGGGCTGTCTGGCACATTTCACTGGTGGGGATCATAAGAGTATGACCTCAAATGCCTCTGTCAAGTGTTCTTTAAAAGGCCTATCCAATTGCACACAATTGAAATCAAATACAAATGGTGAGATGAATACAAGCTGGTACACAGAACACAGCTCACAATCCATGTAAAATGAAATCCATATACTGTACATGCTTGCATAAACTACATTCCAACATGTGGAAAGACAGTAATCCAGACGTTTGTTTTTAGGGTCAAACTGAATCCAGTGTGAAAGGACCATTGTCTCCGATCTAATCCTGACTTTATTTACAGGCCTGGGTATGACCCCAGCGCCAACCATGGTTCACCTCACACTGCCTGGAAACACACACCCAGGAATGAGTTAGAGCAGGGCTCTCCACAGGGCTCTCCACAGGGCTCTCCACAGGGCTCTCCAACCCTGTTCCTGGAGAGCCATCGTCCTGTAGGTTTTTGCCCCAACCCTAATCTAGTACACCTAATTCTAATAATAATCTGGTTGATAAACTGAATCAGGTCAGTTACAACTGGCATTGGAGCAAAACCCTACAGGAGGGTAGCTCTCCAGGAACAGGGTTGGAGAGCCCTGGGTTAGAGACTATAGTGTCTTACTCTGGGGTCAGACAAGACTGTATACCTGCATGAAAACGAGCTCCAAGAAAGATATATGGTTACCATAGCACTTATTCAGTGTGCACTAATAAAATTGTTTTGCTTACACTGTTGATGTGATAGAAATCTGAACAAATTTGTCCACGTAACAGTTGTTGGTATTGAGACACATTCCAGGAACAATCCAGAAATGCGTTTTCAGGAAGTATGATTTTTTATATTTTTTAGACAAAATACAATTTTTATGAGATGAGAGCTAAGCCTGGATCCACACCAGAGTTTAAGTTGAATTATGACAATTGTTTCTCTACTATTTTCCTAAGATTTGGGGAGGGAGGTAAATGGAGCAGGTTTACAGAGACTGAACAAAAACAGAAGCAGCTTACATGAGATTTGCCAATTACCCGAAACACCTTACCCACACTTGTTCACCCTCCCCCTGCCCTCACCCCTGTCCTCCCCCACCCTCACCGATCCCTGGAGAGATGGAGCCCTTTCATGACCTGCCCAGGACACCCAGAGATCCACCAATCACAGACCAGGACCAGAAACACTAACAGACCTTTCTACTTGTGGAAATCAGAAAAGACAAACATGACCACCCTGTAAAAACAACCTGAAGGAGAGGGGAGAGGTTTCTGTGTGGAACAAAAGCAGCTCTAGAATAACACACATTCTGGTTCAGAAAGAGAGGAATTCATATGTGGAACGTTAACAGTCAGTAGACCTTAGCGATGGCCCAGACCACATGGGCTTCCATATATCCTCCACCTTTCTCCCCCACAGATACCCCTTATCCTCACCCACATCCCCATTCTGTCAAAAATAGACTACTGGGAACCTGCACAGATGAGGTGATCATAAGAACGAGGATGTGGTGGATAAAATAAACCTAAATAAACTCAAATCTACAGTATTTCTGTTCTTCGCTACCAGGGGCCTTGGCTTGATGATTGTACAGATATGATGAAGTCAAAGAGGAACAGCTCTAAGCTCTATACTGTAGCTTCCTATGTCATGAGACCACAACCAAACAATCCATACATTTTATAGGTTCCAGAACCAAAACAATCCTTTTGAACTGTGTTTACTTGATACTCAATACCCATCTGTGTTTGTTTGTCTTTGTAGAGTTTCTAAATTGGAGATGTATTGTAACGACAAGGTTAAGAAAGGGTAGGTAGCTCTGAAACCAAAGGGGATGTGAATCTTCCCGTAACCACGATCAGAGATTACTTAGGCTACTTTGAAAAACACTGCTATAAAAGTTAAAACAAGATTTATCCTCTGTAAGGGTAACTCTGTAAGGGTTAAAACAATATTTACCCTCTGCAAGGGTAACTCTGTYAGGATTAAAACAATATTTACCCTCTGTAAGGGTAGCTCTGGAAGGGTGAAAACAATATTTACCCTCTGTAAGGGTTAAAACAATATTTACCCGCTGTAAGGGTAACTCTGTAAGGATTAAAACAATTGGTAAAATATGTTTTAACCTTACAAGTTATGTTTACACTTCGGTTACTTACAAGCGAGGCGTAATTTGTGTTTAACCTATCAGAGTACCCTTACAGAGGGTAAAATTGTTTTTAACCCTTAAGAGTTACACACTTACAGCGGGTAAGTATTGTTTATTAACCATGGTCCTAATACAAGATTATTTAGAGTTACCTTACAGCGGTAAATATATAGTATTTAAAATCCTACAGAGTTACCCTTACAGCGGTAGCTCTTTTTTAACCCTGTACAGAAGGGTAATATTGTTTTAACCTTACAGAGTTACCTTACAGAGGGTAAATAATTGTTTTGAACCTTACAGGAGCTTACACCTTACAGCGGGTTAAATATGTTTTAACCCTTACAGAGTTACTTACAGGGGGTAATATTGTTACCTCAATACTCGCGGAAATTGTTTTAGACCTCCTTACGAGTGTACCCTTACAGCGGAGGGTAAATATTGTTATTAACCGTACAGAGGGTAATATTGTTGTTAACCACTTAAGAGTTACTTACAGAGGGTAAATAATGTGATTGTTCACCCTTCCAGAGGTACAGCGGGTTACAATTGTTTAACACTTACAGAGATTACCCTTTAACGGGTAATATTGTTTTTAATCGTACAAAGTTTACCCTGTACAGCGGGGTAATATTGTTTTAACCTTACAGAGGGTAAAT
>NC_036842.1:73817604-73818983 GCF_002910315.2 Salvelinus sp. IW2-2015 | reverse complement strand
CTCTGTAAGGGTTAAAACAATATTTACCCTCTGTAAGGGTAACTCTGTAAGGGTTAAAACAATATTTACCCTCTGTAAGGGTTAAAACAATATTTGCTCTGACATTATGATGCAATTGGCATATACAGTGATTTCCCTCCAAAATAGTTATCATGCAATATGACAATCAAGCTTCAGTTATTGGATAATCACCAACGCTTACCCAATGAATTCCTCATGTTGGTCTTAGTTTGTGTAGAGGTCCTCAGCTATAGATGGTATTTGGTATTCAATGATAAATTATATGGTTGTAATGGTAGTTACTAAGTTACATAATTCAACACAGCTGTAAATTGGTTGCAAGTGGTTCCAGTGGTGCTTCTTTCAATAAGATTGAAATATATCTAAAGAAATTATGTAACTAACAATTTCACAGTGTTGCACAGCGTTTCTAAGTTCAGTCAAACTGAGTGGCTGTAAAATATAGCATAACCCTTTTTTTCTCATAAATGTTAGGACCTATTGAGCTGGTTGAAAACAGCAAGCTGTGCTTAGTGATGGACAACTTTGACATTTCTCCTTTTTGATTATTTGACCCCTCCCTTCCTGTTTAAAGACGGAGAGAGAGGAACGTCATTAAACTCTGACAGAATGTGTAAATCTTTCAGGATGCCAGTGGAGCCTCCAGTCCAGACCACACAGTCAGTAGTTGGTATAAGGTGGCTTTGGCTGCTGTGAAAACCTGTCAATGCCTTTCTGTGTGACTGAGATTCCCATGTCCTTGCCATGTGGAAACAGGGTTTCCCCCCATCTTTTTCAGTTTGACCCAGATTGAATGCCTTCCAGTCCCTGTAAGACAGCATGGGTAATGGTTGTGTATAGCTGATAGACTAGATTAACTTCTTTATGATAGGGGGCAGCATTTTCACTTTTGGATGAATTGCGTGCCCATAGTGAACTGCCTCCTACTCTGTCCCAGATGCTAATATATGCATAATATTATTACTATTGGATATAAAACACTCTGAAGTTTCTAAAACAGTTTGAATGATGTCTGTGAGTATAACAGAACTCATATGGCAGGCAAAAATCTGAGAAAAAATCAGGAAGTGAGAATTCTGAGACTGGTCAATGTTCAACTCATCGCCGATTCAATTCCCTGTAAGATATGGATCTGTTTGCACTTCCTACGCCTTCCACTAGATGTCAACAGTCTGTAGAACGTGGAATGAAGCTTATGCTGTGTTGTGGGGCCGGATGGGAGGGGAATGAGTCAGTGGTCTGGCAGATTGCCAGTTCCTGGTCACGCGCTTTCCTCATGATATCGCCTTGCGTTCCATAACTTCTACAGACATGAAGGAATGCTCCGGTTGGAACGTTATTGGATATATATGATAACA
>NC_036842.1:73812833-73817049 GCF_002910315.2 Salvelinus sp. IW2-2015 | reverse complement strand
TATAAATATGCACATTATCGAACAAAACGTAAATGTATTGTGTAACATGATGTCCTATGAGTGTCATCTGATGAAGATCATCAAAGGTTAGTGATTCATTTTATCTCTATTTCTGCTTTTTGTGACTACTATCTTTTGCTGGGAAAATGGCTGTGTTTTTCTGTGGCTATGTACTGAGCTAACATAATTGTTTGGTGTGCTTTCCCCATAAATCTTTTTTGAAATCAGACATGTTGGCTGGATTCACCACGTGTAGCTTTAATTTGGTGTCTTTCATGTGTGGTTTCATGAAAGATTGATTTTCTTGTAATATATTTGAATTTGGCGCGCTACATTTTTTCTGGCTTTTGGCCAAGTGGGACGCTACCGTCCCACATATCCCAGAGAAGTTAACCATTACACTGTCTGAATGACTGATAAGTTAATGAAGTAAATTTGCAGGATGATTCCCTGCATTTATCTCTGGAGCTCGTGTCATTTCTACATACCATGATGACAGACACCTTCATATGTATTGACGAATGACCATGCACAAGTGCAAACACACGCACGCATGCACGGACGCACAAAAACACACACACACACACACAAACACACCTCGTCTCCCTCAACAATCCCCCATGCTGAACACAGTCTGTGTAAATGGAGATAATGAAACAGCACTTGATTCTGTGTTTCAAAAACCAGGAAGGAAGGATTCTTCTGCCAAGACCTTTCTACTTCCTGGGAGCAGGGGTCAGAGGTCACAGAGACTGTTTATGAATGGTAGAGAGTGACGAGGTCATGTTTGRGATTGTCAAGATTGATGGGGTCATGTCAAAAAGCAATCAGGCATGTGATCAGAACTGAATGAGAGCAGACACACACTGTCACGATCYTTATAATAAGTGGACCAAAGCGCAGTGGACCAAAGCGCACCCACACACACCCCCACACACACACACAATCAGCAAATACCAGAATATTAATAACTAGGATATATTTACCAATCCCTTTCCATTTAGGTAGTGTCTAACAAGGTCTATAGTATTTCCTATGCGTTCCATAGGTAAATGATGAGATGGTGTGTGATGCTGTCCCCCCCAGGCATTCAGACACAGCTTTGATACTAAAGACATCTGAGCTCTACCCCCCCATCCTCTCTGTACCCTCTGACCCCTGATAAGTGGAACATGGCCGTGATCAGAATCTCAGGGAAACAGGATATGCTTGGACGCACTCCGCTCCACGACACCCCATGAAACGGTGTCTCCCATCATGACCCCACAGAGAGAGGTGGTGGGTAGGCAGTCAGCTCAAATACATACCGCTGCAGAAAGAGAGAGACTTTCGACTTTCAACTGCTCTTCATTGAACCCCTCACAAAGTGACACAAAACAGTACATCAACAAGAGAGAGAGAGAGAGAGAGAGAAAGAGAGAGAGAAGAGAGAGAGAGAGAGCAAAACTGAGAGAAGAGACAGATGAGAGAGAGAGAGTTAGGAGAGAGATGGGAGAGAGAGAAGAGAAAGATGGAAGAGAGAGAGAGGAGAGAGACGAGACGAGAGAGAGCAGACGAGAAGAAGAGAAGAGAGAGCAGGAGAGCAGAGAAGAGACCAGACGAGAGAGAGATCGAAGAGAGACCGAGCTACGAGAGAGACCGAGAGAGAGATACTGAATTAAAACCTTAGCCATATGGCCAATAGTTATTACGTCCGATCCAGGGACAGAGGAAATTCAGGATATTTCGTTTTTTGTAGCTAGTATGAGTAGCTACATCTCAGATTATCCTTTTCTGCCTGCCAGTAGAGTGAAATACGACAAAGAAAAAAGTCGGCGAAAAACCTGCATTCAGATGAAGTACTACGTCTGACAGATCTGCGTGTAGACGTATTCAACTTTTCCACAACCCTATGTTGAGATGAAGAGGCAATATTTAAAGTTGTGTGTGTCCCGGCACACACTCTGCAGCGAGGAGAGAGCCTGTACATACTAAAATCACCTGTATAGAACCACAGTAGTTATTAGCTGCTCACAGCTAAACTGTTTCTGCCTCCACACACACATACCTGCTGCTAACGTACACATCATTACCTCCAGGCCCATTCCTCCCAAAATACTCACTGCTACACAGGCTGCCATCAATACTACTCTCACACAGCTGCCAATCTAATACTTTACAGCACAATACTACCATACACAGGACTGCCCATCAATATCTACTCTACACAGGCTCCATCAATACTACTCTACACAGGCGCCTCAACAATCCGAACGACTGCTATCAGTACCTACCTCTACAACACAGGCGCTGCCATCCAGTCTAACACTCTCTACCACAGCGCTGCGCATCTCCAGTACTACTCTACACAGGACTGCGCATCGAATATCTACTCCTACATCAGGCTCCATCTATATACCCTTATCCTCCTCAACACAGACTGCTTCGCATCTGAAACTTACTTTCGCCTCACACAGGCCTTGCCATATCTATATTAGCTGGCTACACAGCAGCGCTTGCCATCAGCACTCACCTCTATCAGCTATCTACACAGGCTGCTCATAATTATACAGCTCCGTCAGTCACTACTCTAACAACAGGGCTGCCATCAAGTCGTAGCGTGACTCGACTGCCATCATCTTCTACAGCGCTCTCTACATACTTGACACAGTCTGCCACAGACTACCTTGACAGCAGGCCTGCTTCATTACTACTCTACACAGGCTGCACCATCTCAGGCCCCACAGTTACTACTCTTATACACAGCACGCCATCAGAACTCGTCCAGATATACTACTTCACACAGCGCCTTGCACGATATACACAGCCTCCATACTCACTCTACACCAGGCTGGCCATCAGTAATCTTCACTTCTATCACAGGCTGCCTCATACTACTACTACATAGGACGCAGGCTGCCATTCAGTACTACTCTACACGCAAGGCTCTGCCATCATGTACTACTCTACACCACATCACACACCACTTCAAGCAGTCCCGCATAGTGCCATATGCAGCCTAACAACACAATTGCGACCGACCCCTATACACACACCCTAAGCACACACAAACCACGACACAAGCCACTTGTCGCAGTCCGTGCAACAGCTCCAGCAAGACAGTTGCGACGTCACACGACCGCTCTGAAGTAACAACAGACATCTGACAGCTATCCTTGTACATCATACCTACCTGCTTAATCTATACTCATATGTGCGAAAACACATGGTCATTGCACCCGAGGTGCCCTCTTAATTCCTCACATTCTCATGCCTCTTTCCTGTCAGGGTTTATATCTTGATTTCAGGTAAGGAGCTTTGAAGTCGGTCGTGCATACAGAAAAACACCTTGCCTTTGCATTCCACCCACTTACAGCACGATCTGAATTAGCAAGTGGTGCGAAAAAGAACCCAATTGTCATACTTGAGTGAAGTAAAGATACCTTAATAGACAATGTCCTCAACTGTATCCCAAGGGGAAAGTCATCCAGTAAAATTTCTTGCCTGATTGAGTAAAAGTCTATTTGCGTTTCTAAATATTACTTAAGTATCAAAGAATAATTATAGTTGCTAAAAATATTATTTAAGTATTCAAAAGTAAAAGTATATGAATAATAAAACCAAATCCTTTGGTATATTGAAGCAAACAGACCGGCACAATTTGGCAATTGCTTTTTTAACATTCTACAGCGATTGCCAGGGGTAGCACCACACTTCCGACATCATTTACAAACAAGGATTTGTGTGTTTAGTGAGGTCCTCCCAGATCAGAGGTCGAGATAGAGTTAATGACCAGCGGATGTTCTCGTCTTAGTGAGTCCTTCCAGATCAGAGGCAGTAGGGATGACCAGGGATGTTCTTCTGTTTAGTGACGTCTCCAGATCAGATGCAGTGGATGGCAGGCGATGTTTCTGCTGTTTAGTGAGTCCAATCCAGCTGATCAGAGGCCAGTAGGGATGACCAGGGAGTCTCTGTTTGTGAAGATCCCCAGATATCAGTGGCAGTAGGCGATGACCAGGGATGTTCTCATGTTTTAGTGAGTTCCTCCAGATCAGAGCAGTTAGGGATGACTGGGATTTCTCTGTTTAGTGAGTCCTCCAGATCAGAGGCAGTAGGATGACCAGGGATGTTCTCTGTTTAGCTGAGTGTCCTCCAATCAGAGGCAGTAGGCCGTACATGCCAGGGATGTTCTCTTAGTGTGTAGTGGTCCTCCAGATCAGATGGCCGGCAGCTAGTG
>NC_036842.1:73804805-73812808 GCF_002910315.2 Salvelinus sp. IW2-2015 | reverse complement strand
TAAATTTGCAGCATGGATTCCCTGCATTTACTCTAGGAGCTCGCTGTCATTTCTACATTACCATGATGACAGACCCTTTCATATGTATTGACGAGATGACCATTGCACAAAGCGGGCAAACACACGCACGCATGCACGGACGCACAAAAAACACACACACACCACCACACAAACACACCTCGCTCTCCCTCAAACAATCCCCCTGCTGCCCTGCTGACACATCCCTCTGGTAAACTGGGATACATGAAAACAGCACTTGATTGCCTGTGTTTCAAAAAGCCAGGCAAGGAAGGAGTCTTTCGCCAAGACCTTCTACTTCCTTGGGAACGCAGGGGGTCAGAGGTCACAGAGACTGTTTATGAATGGTAGAAAACGTGACGGAGGGGTCATGTTTCGTTGCATTGTCAAGACTGAACCATGGGGTCCATGTCAAAAAAAGCAATCATGCATTCGTGATCAGAACTGGAATGAGAGCAGGACACACACTGTCACGGATCGTTATAACGATAAGTGGGACCAAAGCGCCAGTGTTGATCTGGGGACGCCTTCCAATCTTTTATTACTTAGGTGAAACCTGCTCCATACGTTTTAACTTTCATAAAGCTAACATCGTGCGCACAGTCACCATACATCATCAAATTCACCCACAAAGCAGCTACAACACAAGGGAAATGCGCTGCCTAAATATGCATCCCCAATCATAGACAAAACGATAAACACTGCCTCTGATTGGGAACCAACAAGGCCAACATCGATTCATTAAACAACCAGATGGACCCGACCCTTTACGCTCACTGTCTACGTCCCAACCAACACTAGAGAATAAGCAGCTCTCTATTGTTCCAGGCGTGACACACCACACACACCACACCACCCCACCCACACACACCCACCACAACACACACCAATCAGCAAATTACCAGAAATATTAATAACTAGGACTTAATTATTTACCAATCCCTTTCCCATTAGGTAGTGCTTTTTTCTTCTTTTCCTTTTAACAAGGTCGATAGTATTTCCTATGCGTTTTCCATACGGGGGGAAATGATGAGATGTCTTTTGATGCTGTCCCCCCAGGCATTTCATACACAGCTTTGATATACTAAAGACCATCTTCGAGCCTCTAACCCCCCCACTTCCTCTCTGTACCCTCTGACCCCTATAAGCTTGGAACATCGGTCGTGGCATCAGAATTCTCAGGGAAAACAGTTTGTATCTTTTATCTCTATCTTCCCGCTCCCACGCGACCACCGCCATTTGAAACGGCTGTCTCCCATTTCATGACCCCACAGAAGAGGTCGTGGGTAGGCAGTCAGCTCAAATACATACCGTCCCTTTGCAGAAAAAGAAGAGACTTTCGGGACTTTTCAACTGCTCTTCATTGAACCCTCAACAAAGTGACACAAAACAGTACACACAGAGAGAGAGAACGAGAGAGAGAGAGAGACCCGGGAGAGAGAGAGAGAAGAGAGAGAGAAACGAGAGACGAGAGACGAGAGAGAGAGAGAGCAGAGAGAGACGAGAGAGACGAGAGACGAGAGTGAGAGAGAGACGAGAGAGAGAGAGAGAGAGAGAAGAGAGACAGATGAGAAGACGAGAGAGAGAGAAGACGAGACGAGAGAGAGCAGAGAGAAGAGAGAAGAGAGAGAGAGAGCAGAGAGAGACCGACGAGAGAGAGACGAGAGAGCAGAGAGAGAGAGAGAGAGAGAGAAATACCTTGACATTCCCAGGGACAGAGGAAATTCAGGATATTCGTTTTTTGAGCTATATGAGTAGCTACATGCCAGATATCCTTTTCTGCCTCAGTAGAGAAATACGACAAGAAAAAAGTCGGCAAAACCTGCATCAGAGAAGTACTACGTCTGACAGATCTGGTGTAGACGCTATTCAACTTTTCCACAACCCTATGTTGAGATGAAGACGCAATATTTAAAGTTGTGTGTGTCCCGGCACACACTCTGCACCGAGGAGAGAGCCTGTACATACTAAAATCACCTGTATAGACCACAGGTAGTTATTAGCTGCCTCACAGCTAACTGTTTTCTGCCTCCACACACACATACCTGCTGCTAACGTACACACATACCTCCAGGCCCATTCCCCCAAAATACTCACTGCTACACAGGCTGCCATCAATACTACTCTACACAGGGCTGCCATCAATACTACTCTACACAGACGCCACAATACTACCTACACAGGCTGCCCATCAATACCTACCTCTACACAGGCTCCATCAATACTACTCTACACAGGCTGCTATCAGTACTACTCTACACAGGCTGCCATCCAGTACTACTTCTACCACAGCGCTTCCATCAGTACTACTCTACACAGACTGCCATCAATACTACTCTACACAGGCTGCCATCAATACTACCTCTACACAGACTGCCATCAATACTTTACTCACACAGGCCTGCCATAATACTACTCTACACAGGCCTGCCATCAGCCACTCACTCTACACAGGCTGCCATCAGACTACTCTACACAGGCTGCCATCATACTACTCTATACAGGCTCCATCAGTCACTACTCTACAACAGGCTGCCAGGTCAGAGTACGTTAGCGTGCACACAGACTGCCATCAATACTACTCTACACAGCGGCTGCCATCAGCACTACTCTACACCAGGTCTGCCATCGGAGAGCTACTCTACACAGGCCTGGCCATTCATTACTACTCTACACAGGCTGCCATCATACTACTCTACACAGGGCTGCCCATCAGTTACGTACTCTTATACACAGGCTCGCCATCAGTACTTACTCGTACACAGGCTGCCATCAGTACTACTCTACACAGGCCTGCCATCAGTACTACTCTACACAGCTGCCCATCCAGTACTCACTCTACACAGGCGTGGCCATCAGTAACTACTCTACACAGGCCTGCCATCATACTACTCTACAAACAGGCTGCCATCAGTACTACTCTACAGCAGGCTCCAGTCAGTACTTACTCTACACCCATGACACACCATTCAAGGCATGCAAGCAAGCAAACATGCGACCGACCAACACCACCAAGCACACACAAACACACACAAACACACACCTCCGCGTTTCCAGGCACAGCCCAGCAAGAACAGTTGCACTGTCAACACCCGAGTAACAGCAGACATCTGCACCTTGTAAATACCTGCTAATATACTGTATGTGCAAAACACATGGCTTACATCTCAATTCCTCATTTACCTCTTCCTGTCAGGGGTTTGATATCTTGATTTCAGGCGCGGAGCTTTGAAGTTCGGCGTGCATAACAGAAAAACACCCTGGCCTTTGCATTTCACCCACTTACAGCACATCTGAATTAGCCAGTGGTGGAAAAGACCCGAATTGTGCAATCACTTGCACGTGAAGCTAAAGATACCTTAATAGAACAATGTCCTTCAAGTACAAGCGGAAAGTCATCCAGTAAAATTTCTGACTGTTGAGTAAAAGTCTATTTGGTTTCTAAATATTACTTAAGTATCAAAGAAAATATAGTTGCTAAAAATATATTAAGTATTCAAAAGTAAAAGTATAGAATAATAAAACAAATCCTTACTATTGAAGCAAACAGGACGGCACAATTTCTTGTCTTTTTTACATTCTACAGCATTGCCAGGGGTAAGCACCAACACCTCAGACATATTTACAAACAAGATTTGTTGTTTAGTGAGGCCTCCAGATCAGCACGGCAGTAGGATGACCAGCGATTTCTCTGTTCTAGTGAGTCCTCCAGATCAGAGCAGTAGGGCATGACCAGGATGCCTTCGTCTGTTTAGTGACGTCCTCCAGATCAGATGCACGTGGATGGCCAGGGATGTTCTGCTGTTTAGTTGAGTCCTCCAGCATCAGAGGCCAGTAGGATGACCAGGGATGTCTCTGTTTGGTGAAGATCCTCCAGATTCATGGCAGTAGCGCGATGACCAGGCGCATGTTCTCTGTTTTAGTGAGTTCCTCCAGATCAGAGCAGTTAGGGATGACTGGATTTCGTCTGTTTAGTGAGTCCTCCAGATCAAAGAGGCAGTAGGATGACCAGGGATGTTCTCTGTTTAGCTGAGTTCCTGCCATAGAGGCAGTAGGCGCGCATGACCAGGGATGTTCTCTTGTTTAGTGGTCCTCCAGATCAGAGGGCAGTAGGCAATGACCCAGGGATTTCCGTGTTTTATGAGTCCTCCAGATCAGAGACAGTGGAAGATCAGGGATGTCCTCTGCTTTAGTGAGTCCTCCAGATCAGCAGCCAGTAGGGCATACCTCGGGATGTTCTCCTGTTTAGTGAAGTCCTCCAGATCAGAGGCAAGTAGGCATGACCAGCGATGTTCGTTGTTTAGGGAGTCCCCAGATCAGAAGGCCAGTAGGGCATGAACCAGGGCATGTTCTCGTTTAGGAGTCCTCAGCATCAGAGGGCCAGTAGGGATGACCGAGAATGTTCTCTGTTTAGTGAGGTCCTCGCAGATCAGACCGCAGTAGGATGACCTGGGATGTTCTCTGTTTAGTGAGTCCTTCCAGATCAAGAGGCAGTAGGGATGACCTGGCTGTTCTCTGTTCTAGTGAGTCTTCAGATCAGAGGCAGTAGGGATGACCAGGGATGTTCTGTTTAGTGAGTCCTCCAGATCAGAGGCAGTAGGGATGACCAGGGATGTTCTCTGTTTAGTGAGTCCTCCAGATCAGAGGCAGTAGGGATGACCAGGGATGTTGTCTTGATAAGTGTGTGAATTGAACCATTTTCTGTCCTGCTAAGCATTCAAAATGTAATGAGTACTTTTGMGTGTCAGGGAAAATGTACGGCGTAAAAAAGTACATTATTTTCTTTAGGAATGTAGTGAAGAAAAAGTAAAAGTTGTCAAATATATAAAGAGTAAAGTAGAGATACCCCCAAAAATMACTTAAGTAGTACTTTAACGTATTTTTACAAAAGTATTTTACACCACTGTGAATTAGCTAACTCACATACAAACATATACTTACTGACACCAAGATCGTGGAAATCAATGATGTTTCAGGTCACTGGACTGTTATACTATTAGGTTTGTTGTAGCATTACAATAATTCTGTGTGGATTCCATTATCTGTATGGAAATACTATGAGGCCATTTTGAACACACCCTAAACAATAACATAGGCCTACTGAAAGCCTCAAGCCTTTATTTGTGTCTGTCCGTAAGGTCTCTTCTCACCTCTCATAGCAGGGTTTACAGCAGACTCTCTCATTACACCAATCACATCAACTCACACACTCTCTTTCTCTTTGTCTTCCTCTTCCCCTCTCATGTCTGTCTGTCTGGGGCAGTTAGCCTGACCTACTGACTGACCCCTCTTATCCAATGAGCACTCAGACAGACAGACAGACTGGGTTGTGTTTTAGTCAGGCGTAGAGACACGCAGAGGCACCCTGACTGATCCACTGGTTCCCTCTAGAGAGMGCCAAGACATAACACACAAACAAACTCACATCAGTGTGTTTCACCGTGAGGAAATAAAATCATGTGAGAAAAGCAGAGAGCTACTACTAGCCCTTGATCAAAAAGTATACTGAGCCACAGAGGAGGCACTCAGTCAATCCCAAGAGCTATGGGTGGATCTGGCGAAGAGAGCAGATGGGCAACACTGGTGAACATTCTGTGCATAGCCCATGAAACCCTGAAGTTTCACTTTGCAATTCTACAGCAGAAGCAGCAATAAACAATTTCCCTTGCCATTACTCTTCATTTTATATCTGAACGGAAAAAATGGGTGTGTTACAAAATCCCTGAAACTTTCAAACTAGAATCTGCAGTTGCTACATACATTTTGGGATTTATAAATTATACCCAATGATTCTTGAAGAATTCAACTTGTTAGCTTAGTTCAACTGTCGTACCCTATCAGATCACAAAATATAAGGTTTGCTTTACTTCAATGTTTGTAAACAACATACATGTAAACAACACTGTAATAATATTTGATATTTGATCATTTTGATATCATGGATGGACAGTCCTTGCATCCATTGCTTTGTCTATGAATTTGAGAACAGTTACATTCTAGCTTTAATATGTAAATATGGTCACAGAGCAGTGCTTAGCAGTGGAGGTTAACTTGGGATCTGGTAATGTCTGTCTGGTGTCTGGGTCCTGGGGACTCTAACTAGCAGGCTGTTTTCTGCTTGTCCAGTTCTGTAGACCCCTGCTCCTCTGACTGTGCCCTGCCAATGCCCTCTACCCCTCCCTGTCCCCCTCCTCTACCCCTGTAGAGAACTCTTTCTCCGTCTACTGCTCTCTGTTCTAGTCCACCCGCTCCCTCTCTCAGACCTCTCACCCATTCTTCTCACCTCTTGATGCAACCCATCAAGCCTCCAGCCTTAACCACACTTCATCCTCCCCTCTCCCTTCATTGCCCTTCTGATGCTGTCCATTCCTACTCATATAGCCCCTCTCATCACCTTTCTCCTCTGTCTTTCTCTTTCCTTGTCTTTCCCTCTCTCCTCTCTCTATGGAGTGGGCTAACTCTCTGTGAGACAGTGGGAGTTTGGTGAAAGGGGCAGAAGTGGGGCCAAGGGTATGACTGGAACACAATCCCATACTAATGGATATGTGAGACCATCAGAGAGTATAAAACATTTAGAAACAAATGCAGGATTTCCCCCAGTGATTCCTGTGGTCTTCTGACAACCTCAGAAAGCATAAGAAGAAAACAACCACGAAACAGAGATTACACTGACAATGAAATATTGTGGTAATGCGATTACTGTTGTGTGAACATTAAAATCGTTGACAATGTGTGTGAGCATTATAATGGGCAGATTAAGGCTGTTGTTTCAGGCTTCTCTCTGCTCCTGTGGAGGTTAATCATAAGACTGTTGTTTAGGCTTTCTTCTGCTCTCTGATGGAGGTTAATCATAAGACCTGTTGTTTTCAGGCTTCTCTCTGCTCTCTGATGGAGGGTAATCATAGACTGTGTTTTCAGGCTTCTCTCTGCTCTCTGATGGAGGTTAATCATAAGACTGTTGTTTCAGGCTTCTCTCTGCTCTCTGATGAGGTTAATCATAAGACTCTTGTTTCAGGCTTCTCTCTGCTCTCTGATGGAGGTTAATCATACAGACTGTTGTTTCAGGCTTCTCTCTGCTCTCTGATGGAGGTTAATCATAAGACTGTTGTTTCAGGCTTCTCTCTGCTCTCTGATGGAGTAATCATAAAACTGTTGTTTCAGGCTTCTCTCTGCTTCTGCATGGAGGTTAATCATAAGACTGTGTTTCAGGCTTCTCTCTGCTCTCAGTGGAGGTTAATCATAAGACTGTTGTTTCAGGCTTCTCTCTGCTCTCTAATGGAGGTTAATCAATAGACTGTTGTTTCAGGCTTCTCTCTGCTCTCTGATGGAGGTTAATCATAAGACTGTTTGTTTTCAGGTCTTCTCTCTGCTCTCTGATGGAGGTTAATCATAAGACTGTTGTTCAGGCTTCTCTCTGCTCTCTGATGGAGGTTAATCATAAGACTGTTGTTTCAGGCTTCTCTCTGCTCTCTGATGGAGGTTAATCATAAGCTGCATTCTCTCTGTCTCTCGAGACGGTATCATAAAGCTGTGCCTTGTTTGGCTCCTCTGTCCCCTGGTCTCCTGTTACTTTCAGAGAGACGAGGACGAGAGAGAGATCCTCTGTGTTTCTGTTCCTCGTATTGATAAATAAGCCAATAGGCGAGATAGAAGAGCTCCTCAATGCAACGCACAGTCAAGCTGAAATATTATCATCTTGTTCTGGACAGAGAGGGAAATCGCTGCGGGAGAAGGACAATGTATACGTTCTAGCATCAAATGATGCGAGAGAAACAACCTTTTACACCAAGCAGTGTTTTTCAATGCATTACAACAACTGCAATAATATTTAAAGCAATTTCCAAAATTGTGTGTCCTTCCTGTGTGCTTCAGTTATTTCTATAGATAGGAGAAATTAACATGGTGAAGCTATATTAAAGATGCACTTGTAACAGTTTTAACTTTACGTCCGTCCAATCCCCCGACCAGGGCGCGAACCAGGGAGT
>NC_036842.1:73784664-73804780 GCF_002910315.2 Salvelinus sp. IW2-2015 | reverse complement strand
TTTGTTTCAGGCTTCTCTCTGCTGCTCCTCTGCCTGGAGGTTAATCATAAAGACTGTTGTTTCAGGCCTTCTCTCTGCTCTCTGTGGAGTAATCATAAGACTGTTGTTTCAGGCTTCTCTCTGCTCTCTGATGGAGGTTAATCATAAGACTGTTGTTTCAGGCTTCTCTCTGCTCTCTGATGGAGGTTAATCATAAGACTGTTGTTTCAGGCTTCTCTCTGCTCTCTGATGGAGGTTAATCATAAGACTGTTGTTCAGGCTCTTCTCTCTGCTCTCTGATGGAGGTTAATCATAAGACTGTTGTTTCAGGCTTCTCTCTGCTCTCTGATGGAGGTTAATCATAAGACTGTTGTTTCAGGCTTCTCTCGCTCTCTGATGGAGGTTAATCATAAGACTGTTGTTTCAGGCTTCTCTCTGCTCTCTGATGGGGTTAATCATAAGACTGTTGTTTCAGGCTTCCTCTCTCTCTCTGCATGGAGGTTAAATCATAAGACTGTTGTTTCAGCTTCTCCTCTGCTCTCTGATGGAGGTTAATCATAAGACTGTTGTTTCAGGCTTCTCTCTGCTCTCTGATGGAGGTTAATCATAAGACTGTTGTTTCAGCTTCCTCTGCTCTCTGCGTAGGTATCATAAGACTGTTTCAGCTTTCTCTCGCTCTCTGATGGAGGTTAATCATAAGACTGTTGTTCAGCTTCCTCTGCTCTCTGATGGAGGTTAATCATAGACTGTTGTTCAGGCTTCTCTCTGCCTCTCTATGGAGGTAATTCAGAAAGCTGTTGTTTCAGGCTTCTCTCTGCTCTCTGATGAGGTTAATCATAAAGCTGTGCCTTGTTTGGCTCCTCTGCTCCCCTGGTCTCCTGTTACTTTCAGAGAGAGAGCGAGGAGAGAGATCCTCTGTGTTTCTGTTCCTCGTACTGATAAATAAGCCAATAGGCCGAGATAGAAGAGCTCCTCAATGCAACGCACAGTCAAGCTGAAAATTATCATCATTGTTCTGGGACAGAGAGGGAAATCGCTGCGGGAGAAGGACAATGTATATGTTCTAGCACAAATATGCGAGAGAAACAACCTTTTACACCAAGCAGTGTTTTTCAATGCATTACAACAACTGCAATAATATTAAAGCAATTTCCAAAATTGTGTGTCCTTCCTGTGTGCTTCAGTTATTTCTATAGATAGGAGAAATTAACATGGCTGAAGCTATATTAAAGATGCACTTGTAACAGTTTATACTTTACGTCCGTCCAATCGTCCCCGACCAGGGCGCGAACCAGGGACCCTCTGCACACATCAACAACAGTCACCCACGAAGCATCGTTACCCATCGCTCCACAAAAGCCGCGGGGAACCACTACTTCAAGGTCTCAGAGCAAGTGACGTCACCGATTGAAAGGCTATTAGCACGCACCACCGCTAACTAGATAGCCATTTCACATCGGTTACACACTCTRAAAACGTTTGTATAATTTCAGCCAGCAGTTAAAAGTTGTGCTCACAAGCCAAAACYAGTCACAGTCTTTGTGTACTACATCATCCAATTGTGTACTACGTCATCCATTTCTTGTGATATTTTACACATTTTGCAATTTGTATGATATTTTACAAATCCAATTTGTGCAATATGTGTAAAAAAATGGTGCTTAAGATCCCAGAGTGCATCTTTAAGTCTATTGTAAGGCTACAAGGACCATCACTAACAAGGAAAGCAGGGGAAAGGGGAAGGTGCTCCTGCATAGGTCAAGGAYAACATACAGCATGTAGGTGAAGGGATAGGGACCCAAATGGAATCAAGCCTTAGGGAGCATGTCAGGGTAACAAGGTCAATCAAATCTAGACTCTTATCTAAGGTTGATCTACAACTGTCTACTCATACCAGTCAGCAAAGGACAAAGGAGATGCCATCTAAACTAATCATATTTGAGGAATTGCATTACTTAAACCAATCATATCTAAGTAAACTCATGATAGTAATTAGGGACAGTCATGAGGTGATACACAGTCAATTACATTGTCAGACTAATGTTAATGTTGCCAGAGCAATATACTCAATAATACAACACTAACTATCTATTCAGAATCCAGAGGTTATATAACATCGCAAGCCCACAAGACCTTTTCGGAACCAAAAACCCCTTAAGCTTTATGCTGTTAAAGTCTGTCCTATCAGCCCAATACTGACAAACCAATATATCCTGCACATCAGCTGTATCTCCCAGACACACACAGTTCTGCCCTACAGCATCTACGACCAGCTGGAACTGAATCATCCTGACATCTCCATGCAGTGTGTGTGTCTGTGTGTGTGTGCATACGTGTGTGTCTGTGTGTGTGTGTGTCTGTGCTTGTGTGTGTGTGTGTGTGTGCGCAAGGCTGCTGTTATATCAGGACTGGACCAGCTGAGCTGAAAAAGTTCACTGCGGTACAAAAATACACTTATGACTCACTTTTTATTTCTCTGTCTCATTCTCTCTCCCTCTCCATACTCATTCAGGATTATAAGGCAAGAGTTTATTTAAATAACTTTTAGACAATAACAAAATACACCTACAAAAACAGAATCATTCACTTTGTACAAAAATATGATTCTTTGTTCATTCCAGACATAAAACATGATTATTATAGTAGCAGTAGAATAGGTCGTAGCTAAGCTTATCTAGAGCATGCAGTTTCTCCTGTACATGTTATAGAAGTATTTACAGTCATTCAACATGAATGCATCTGATTAACACACACACTACTGACCTATGGGCCACGTCTCAATAGGATCAAATAGGGTCATGGCTAGAAGTGATGCAGCTAAGTTCAGTGACATCACACACTTGTTGTGAACTCAGACCATACTGGGCTTAGCCATGTCACCCGTGATACAAGTCAGTATTCAACGTCCATCCATGTCTGAGGACGACGGGAGATGACGTGGAAACTGGCCACTAGGGACAACAGTGAACACTGGTTTTGCTAGGGTGTTGTGGAAGGGAATGGTGGATAAGCATCTGCCTCAGATTGAAAGTTCAAATCTAGCAATAGAAAGTCATTTTTGTTTTAAGCCTATCCAAAAAACGTAACCCTTACCTTAACCTTACCCTAACCTTAACCATTCGGAGTTAATGACTAACCTTGAGAATTTGGAGTTAATGCCTGAACTTAACCTTAAACACTTTGAAATCTGATTGGAACAATTAAAAAATGTTGTGTTTGTGAAAAATGGATGAACGTTTAATTCTGAAATGAGACRGTGAGAGCTGGTGGGCTGGCAACATCAGCAGGGCGCTAGTTAAATTGTCAAAGAAAATGATGTTTATGTTGATGGAGGAAGGAGGAATAACTTGTGATATTGGTCACCTCTAATGAATGGGGATGGAACATGGTGCTCTTCGCTCCTGTTTGCCAAGCACTGCTGTCCCGCAGAATGGCGAGGGAAGTACAGTACCAGTCAAAAGTTTGGACACACCTACTCATTCAAGGGGMMTTTTTCTCGCTATTTTTACTATTTTCTACAGGGCATAATAATAGTGAGGACATCAAAACTATGAAATAATACACATGGAATCATGTAGTAACCAAAAAAGTGCTAAACAAATGAAAATATAATTTAGATTTTAGATTCTTCAAAGTAGCCACCCTTTGCCTTGATGACCACTTTGCATCCTCTCAACCAGCTTCAAGAGGTAGTCAGCTGGAATGCTTTTCCTACAGTCTTGAAGGAGTTCCCACATTTGCTGAGCACTTATTGGCTGCTTTTCCTTCACTCTGCCGTCCAACTCATCCCAAACCATCTCAATTGGTTTTAGGTCGGGTGATTGTGGAGAACAGGTCATCCTTGGTCAAATAGCCTTTACACAGCCTGAAGGTGTGTTCTGGGTCATTGTGCTGTTGAAAAACAAATTATAGTCCCACTAAGCGCAAACCAGATGGGATGGAGTACCGCTGCATAATGTCACCAGCAAAGCACCCCTATACCATCACACCTCCTCCTCCATGCTTCATATTGGGAACCATACATGCGGAGATCATCCGTTCATCTACTCTACATCTCACAAAGACACGGCGGTTGGAACAAAAATCTCAAATTTGGACTCATCAGACCAAAGGACAGATTTCCACCGGTCTAATGTCCATTGCTCGTGTTTCTTGGCCCAAGCAAGTATCTTCTTCTTATTGCTGGCCTTTAGTAGTGGTTTCTTTGCAGCAATTCGACCACGAAGTCCTGATTCATGCAGTCTCCTCTGAACAGTTGATGTTGAGATGTGTCTGTTACTTGAACTCTGTGAGGTGCAATCTGAAGTGCAGTTAATTGCCGATGTCTGAGGCTGGTAACTCAAATGAACTTATCCTCTGCAGAAGAGGTAACTCTGGGTCTTCCTTTCCTGTGGCGGTTCTTATGGGAGACAGTTTCATCATAGCGCTCAATGGTTTTAGTGACTGCACGTGAAGAAACTTTAAAAGTTCTTGAAATGTTCCAGATTGACTGACATTCATTTCTTAAGGTAATAATGGACTAGCATTTTCTCTTTGCTAGTTTGAGCTATTCTTGCCATAATATGGACTTGGTATTTTACCAAATAGGGCTATCTTCTGTATACCAACATTTCCTTGTCACAACACAATTGTCTCAAACGCATTAAGAAGGAAAGAAATTACACAAATTAACTTTTAACAAGGCACACCTGTTAATTGAAATGCATTCCAGGTAACTACCTCATGAAGCTGGTTGAGAGAATGCTAAGAGTGTGCAAAGCTGTCATCAAGGCAAAGGGTGGCTACTTTGAAGAACCTCAAGTATAAAATATGTTTAGATATTTTTTAAATCTAACCGCACTGTCCAATTTACAGTAGCTATTACAGTGAAATAATACCATGCTATTGTTTGAGTAGAGTGCACAGTTTTGAACATGAAAAAATATGAATAAACAAATTAGGCACATTTAGGCAGTCTTGATGCAAAATTTTGAACAGAAATGCAATGGTTGATTGGATCAGTCTAWAACCTTGCACATACACTGCTYCGATCTATTGGCCAAAATCTGAATTGCAACTGGGCTYGAATAATACATTATGGCCTTTCTCTTGCATTTCAAAGATGATTGAACAAAAAAATACAAAATAATGGTTGGTTTTTTCTTTGTATTATCTTTTACCAGATCTATTGTGTTATATTCTCCGACATTCCTTTCACATTTCAACAAACTTCAAAGTGTTTCCTCAAATGGTACCAAGAATATGCATATCCTTGCTTCAGGGCCTAAGTTACAGGCAGTTAGATTTGGGTATGTCATTATTAGGCAAAAATTGAAAAAAAYGTGCGGATCCTTAACAAGAATTTAAGCTTTCAACCAATTTCAGATATGTCTATGTCCTGGGAAATGTTCTTGTTACTTACAACCTCATGCTAATTGCATTAGCCTACGTTAGCTCAACAGTCCCATGGACGGGATACCGATCCCGAAGAAGWTCACACTTTTTTGGATACTACATGATTCCATATGTGTTATTTCATAGTTGTGATGTCTTCATTATTATTCTAAAATATAGAAAATAGTAATTTTTTTCTAAGATTGTATTGTGGTCCCTATAACTTTCCCTCAATTCTAACTACTTATTTGATCATCTTACCCATGGCCCCCCTTTACCACTATAAACATTGATGGTTTCCCCTAATGAAACTTTTTGTGACTGCTGTTCTCACTCCTCTTTGGTATCCTCACCAGCTCATCCTCTCCTCTGCAGCACTACCCTCTCTCCATCCATCTCTTTATCCCTCTCTCCATTCCTCTCTCCGTGGTGTCGTCTGTTCCTGCTTTTCTTCAGCTCCTGGATGTGTTTCCATTTCCCCACCCCCTGCCCTCTTCCACCTCTCCTACTGGCCGGCCTCTTCTCCAGCCAAAGCGAATCACAGTACTCCTCCAGCGAGCCAATGGGAGAACTCATCACACGCAGGTAGTCCTTATAGCGCTGACGAGACTCTGCCCCAGGGCGAACCTCAACACTGGGGTCCTTGCTGGGCTTTGGCCGCCCGTCAAGATGCCCGTAGGAAATGAGGCGCAGCGTGAGGCGGACCAGAGTGTGTGTGAAGTGTGTGTGCTCCTGTGCCATACACACGTACATGCCGGCATCAGCAGGATGGAGAGAGCGAATGAGGAGACCTTGGCCTGTATGGACCACTCTGTCATCTGGCCTCACCTGGGAGAGGGGGTGAAATTACAGAATATTAGCTATAAACATTCYTATAGTACTCTACAGAGACAACCCAGCAAACCGGGAACATTCCCAAAACATTAGCTAAAATTCCCAGTTTTAGTTAGGGTTTTATCTAACATTAGTATGATAACATCGCAAAAACATTCAAAGAATGCTGTATAAAACAACCACCACAGAACATTCCCCAAAAGTTCTCATTAGGTTTCCAGCTATAATAACACAGTGTATGAATGAATTTGCTATGAATTTCATAACTGACTTATTTGGAAATTGTGGAACATTGTGGAACATTGTGGGAATGTTCTGTGCATATTCGTGCAACATCCCAGACAGCGACCATAATTTGTTTAAATGTTCTGGGACCCTTTAAAGAACTTAGACCAGGTGTTCTGGCAACATTCTTACAATATTATAGGAAAGTCCTGTTCAACTTAAACATTGTATGAATGTCATCACAACTGAGCATATTTTGTGCTTTGGGAACCTATCTCTTGTACCCACACTGTTCCCACAACCTAATTAAATGTTCTGGGAACCTTTAAAGAACTCAGAAAGTCTGTTGTGTCAACATTCTTACAACATCATAGGAATGTTTTATGCTCCCTGATACAAACATTATCGGAATGTCAGCACAACTGGACAGTTTTTATGTTTTGGGAAACTATCTTTTGTCATAGCCCCACAATGTTCCCACAACCTAAAGAAACATTCTGGGAACCTTAAAAAAACAGATTAAATGTGTTCRAGCAACGTTCTTGCAACATCAGGTGAATGTTTTTTTGCATCCTAAAAGAAACATTGTAGATTCATCTGCATAATTGGACCATTTTTGTGTTTTGAGAACATATCTTCTGTGATGTCCCCACAATGTTCCCACCAGACGGTTCCCACAACCTAATGAAACATTCTGGGAACATTTAAAGAATAGACTAAATGTGGTCTAGGAATGTTCTTGCAACATCAGGCAAATGTTTTATACAAACATGATATAATCATCAGCATGACTAGTGGGCTTCCGAGTGGCACAGCGGTCTAAGGCACTGCATCTCAGAAGCGTCACTATAGACACCCTGGTTCSAATTGAGGCTGTATCACAACCGGATGTGATTGGGAGTCCCATAGGGTGCCGCAGAACTGGCCCAGCGTCGTCCGGGTTTGGCCGGTGTAGGCCGTCATTGTAAATAAGAATTTTTTCTTAACTGACTTGCCTTGTTAAATATAGGTTAAATAAAAATGATTGGACAGTTTTTGTGTTTTGAGAACATTTGCTGCGAACTAACGAATGTTCTGGGAACTTTCACAGAACCAATTTTGGTTTGCTGGGAACCATCTAGAATAGGAATTAAACATTGGACAGACTTTAAGCCTAACTCACCCAGGAAAAAATAAGCAGGGCAATAAGCAAGACAACATTAACAAACCTATATGATATGTATGAAACATATGGAATGTATGATCTCTGGCCTAACAGGGATACCAGACCTATCAACACCAGATTGTAACCCTTCAACAACACGTCACACACGCCAATACCTCCCACAGTGCTGACAAACACACGGCTAAGTTGTACCCAAGGTGTTTTAAGCACGGTAATGACCCTTGGAACAGGATGCACATTAAGGGTTTGGATGCGGTGTGTGTTGACGGATGGGGTCAAAGGTGTGTGTGTGTGTGTGTCAGTGTCAGGGTCCGCGGTGCTAGCATATCAGAGTGATAACGATCCATTCTTCATGCTCACTAACATCCACCATGATTCATCAGGTGGCATGGCCTAAAACAACACAGCTGGGCTGTGTGTGTGTGTCTGTGACTGAGATAAAGAGGAAGCAAGCGGGAGTGCTTCAATGCATACTTCCCCCCTCAGTCTGCTCTCTTACCACCTGCCAGAGGTTAATAAACTGAAAACACAGACAGTTTGACATTTGAGTCATTTAGCAGATGCTCTTATCCAGAGTGACTTCCATTTCATTTAAACATTTCTAGGTAGGACAACCACATATCTCAGTCAGAGTAAGTACATTTTTATCAATAAACTATCAATATCACCAGTCAGAGCTAGTAAGGGGGAAAAAAGTAAAGTATGACTGTTAGTTCACGAAAGGCTTTTCGAGGGGCGGGGGGAGGGGGGCAGAGGAGGGGGTGTGAGGGAGGGTACTGTGGGATTATTTAAGATATTATTTGAAGAGGTAGGGTTACAGATGCTTTTGGAAGATGGGAAGAGACTCTGCTGTCTTAGCTTCAGGTTAAAGCTGGTTCCATCATTGTGGTGCCAAGACAGAGAAAAGCTTGGACTGGGCTGAGCAGAAGCTGCCCTCCCATAGGGGTGGGAGAGCCAAGAGACCAGAGGTGGCAGAACGTAGTAATCAGGTTGGGGTGTAGGGTTTGAGTATAGCCTGAAGGTAGGGAGAGGCAGTTCCTCTTGCTCCTCTGTATGCAAACACCCTGGTCTTGTAGTGAATGCGAGCTTCTTCTGGAAGGTTGAACACCAGGCGGGATGCAGAGTTCTGGATAAGTTGCAGGGGTTTGATGGCACAAGCAAAGAGCCCAGCCAACAGAGTTGCAGTAGTGCAGACGGGAACTGACAAGTTTCTGGATTAGGACCTGCGCCACTTCCTGTGTGAGGTAGGGTCGTACTCTATGGATGTTGAAGAGCATGAACCTGCAGGTTCGAGTCACTGTTTTGATGTTTGCAGAGAACGACAGGGTGTTGTCCAGGGTCACGCCAAGGTTCTTTGCACTCTGGGAAAGGGACACCGTGGAGACGTAAACTGTGATGGAGAGGCCTTGAGCGGGCAGGCCTTCCCTGGTAGGAAGAGACGCTCCATTTGTCGATGTTGAGCATGAGGTGGTGGGCCAACATCCAAACTGAGATATATACCAGGTACACATAGATGCTTGTCGCCACCTGGATGTCAGAAGGGGGGAAGGAGAAAAGTAGTTGAGTGTTATCAGCATAGCTATGATAGGAGAGACCATGTGAGGATATGACGGAGCCGAGTGACTTGGTGTATAGAGAGAAGAGGAGAAGAAAAGTAGTTGAACCGGCCTAGAACCAAAACCTGGGGGACACCAGTAGTGAAAGTATGTGGTGCAGACACAGATCCTCTCCATGTCTCCTAGTAGGACCGTCCTACCAGGTAGGATGCAATCCAAGAGTGTGCTGAGACTGAGACACCCAGCCCTGAAAGGGTGGAGAGGAGGATCTGATGGTTCATGGAGTCGAAGGCAGCAGATAGATCTCGGAGGATGAGAACAGAAGAGAGAGTCAGCTTTGGCAGTTTGGAGAGCCTCCATGACACAGAGAAGAGCAGTCCCGGTTGAGTGACCCATCTTGAAGCCTGACTGGTTAGGATCAAGAAGATTGTTCTGAGAGAGATAGCGAGAGTGTTGGTCAGAGATAGCATGCTCAACGGTTTTGGAAATAAAAGAAAGAAGGGATGTAGTCTGTAGTTTTTGATGTCAGAGAGTGTTGGTTTCTTGAGGAGGGGAGCAACACTGGCAATTTTGAAGTCAGAGGGGACGCATCCAGTGGATGAGTTGATGAGGGAAGTGAGGAATGGTAGAAGGTCTCCAGAGATGGTCTGGAGAAGGGAGGAAGAGATGGAGTCGAGCGGGCAGGTTGTCGTGCGGCCAGATCTCACTAGTTTCTCATCTGGAGAGAGGGGAGAAAGAGATCAAGGCATAGGGTAGCTGTGTGAGTGAGACCAGTGGACTCATTAGGCTGAGTGAATGAGGAGAGGATGTCGTTAACCTTCTTTTCAAAGTTGTTGACAAAGTCGTCCGCAGAGAGAGGAGGGAGGGGGATTGTCAGAGGATTAAGGAGGAACGATAAGGTGGAAAAGAGTTTCCTGGGGTTAGAGGAAGAAGCTTGAAATGTAGAGCGATAGAAAGTGGCATTACAGTGGATAAAGAGGGAAAAAAGGAGAGGAGGGAGTGAACATACGAAAGGTACTCCGGATGTTTAGTTTACCTCCATTTTCACTTAGCTGCCCGCAGCCCTGTTCTGTAAGCTTGCAATGAGTCACTCAGCCACAGAGCAGGAGGGAAGGGCTGAGTCGACCAGGAGGAAAGGAGACAGTGCAAGTCATAGGATGTGGAAAGGAAGGAGAGCAGGGTCGATGAGGCAGAACCAGGAGATAGGAGGTAGATGGATTTAGCAGAAGAGAGTGATGATAGGATAGAAGAGGAGAGAGTAGCGGAAGAGAGAGAGAGCGAGGATTGTGATGGCAATTGACCATCTGGTAGGGGCTGAGTGGTTAGGATTTGAGGAGAGAAAAATTGTGATCCGAGACTTGAAAGGGGGTTTCAGTGAGGTTAGTAGGCGAACAGCCTCTAGTAAAGATGAAGTCAAGCATATTGCCTGCCTTGTGAGTGGGAGGGGACTGGGAATGGGTGAGGTAAAAATAGGCAAGGAGGGGAATCAAAGAGTTGGAAAGAAATGAATCGAAGGCAGACATCGGGAGGTTGAAGTTGGCCAGTACGAAGAGCGCTGAGCCACCGGTCAGGAAATTAGCTTATCAAGGTGTCAAGCTCAATTGAGGAACTCGCTAAAGGCATCTGGTGGGCGATAGATGACAACAATGTGAATCTTGAGTGGACATTTGACAGTGACATCATGGAATTCAAATTAGGAGATGGACAGATGATTTCTGCATTTAGGTGAAATGAGTAGCCCTGTGCCTCTACCGCGATGACCAGATGCTCTCGGACTATGAGAGAACACGTAGTCAGATGACAAGAGAGCAGCTGGAGTAGCATTGTTCTCTAGGGTGATTCATCTTTACGTTAAGGGCCAAAAAGTCAGCATAGGCTAAGATGAACGTGGCGTTCTTGACCGCAGATCGGCAGTTCCAACCACTGCTGGGGACCAGGAATTCCACATGGGTTGTTCGCGCAGGGTACAATAAATTGGAAGGGTTGCAGCCAAGGGGTGGGGAGCATATGTTAACCTAACGGGTATAGAAAAGACACACAGTTGGCAAAGCTACAAAAGAACTCTATGAGATCTGAAAATAACTAGGTAAGATACTTAAATGAGAGAGTGGTGTGGAGCCTTCCTCTCTTTCCTCCCTCGAACAACTCCGCAGAACTGTCTTGGTTTTGGCGAGGAGACTGCTGTTGACACAACCGATGACAGCTCCCGCTGAGAAAACAGAGGAGACTGGTCCTCTGAGGTCCTCTGTGGCTCAATTGGTAGAGTATGGTGCCTTTCAACACCAGGATAGTGGGTTTGATTCCCGGGACCATCTGTACTTAAAATGTATGCATGCATGATTGTAAGTCGCTTTGGATAAAAGCCTCTGCTAAATGGCTTATTATATTAGACTGAAGTACTAACACTAATATCCTACTGGAGGTGAAGAGCGCACTTCCCGGTACTAAATGCTGACTGCCTAGAAGAAGAGAAACCACTCCCCCTCCAATACAGCCACTGATTATCAAAACAACAGCAGTCACAAATCGCCCTGCCCCTTAATCCTGGTTGTGTCAACAATCATCTGCAGGTTATGAGCAGTCAGCAGTTCACACACCAAGTAGGCTACTGGGAAGACAGACAGCACTTAAAGTAGATGGCCCTAGCTAGCAAAAAGTCAATACTAGACAACAACAGATGAAGACAACAATTATACTTATCACTCCTGGAGATATCAAGAGTCCTCGAGCTATAGAATGAAGCACACTGAGATGGAGCGTGGGAAGCTGGTTATATACTCAGAAAAGCAGTGAAACCACTCCCRGTCCTATATAGCCACTGACTACCAAAACAACAACAGTCACAAATTGCCGTGCCCCTCAATCAGCTGCAAGTTATGAGCAGTCAGTAGTTCACACACCAAGTAGGCTCCTGGGGAGACAGACTTAAAGCAGAAAAAAAATATTGGTATCACTCCTGGAGATATAAGTCCTCTAGCTATAGATTGGGGTGCTTTGATGATGAAGAGATCATTCATGTCCCGCGCATTAAGGCCAGATAGTGTGTGTGTGTGATCAGTGTGTGCGTGTATGTGTGTGTGTGTGTAAGTAGAGTATCTCTCCATCTTGACATTGATGATGTGTACAAGTCTACTACAGCTGTGACATGATGAGTCTGGATTCAGAAGTAAACATGGTAAGCCCATATAAAGAGGTTCTACACGAGTACTTACCACATGGCTATTACACATACATCCTCTACAAAAGTGTCAGGAGGTTTCAGGAGGAATCTGAATGTAGTTTGTAGAGTGGAATGTATTTTTCACATAATTCTAACATGATTCTTATTATGGTGAGAGGGGGAGAGGAGAAGGGGGAGAAGAAAGAAACAGATGAAACATAGGGTGAAGATGTTGGAAGGGAGGAAGGGATTGAGGAGAGGTCGGGGGCAGGTGGAATGAGACGGAGGACAGAGGGAAGAAGGGAAAAGGCTGATGGGAAGGGTCTGAAATGATGAAATAAAAAATAGGATGGAAAGTGAAATAAAACAGACATCACCTGCTCCTATATTAAAGTCCAGCTGTAAGACCACACACACAATATATAATACAGGTTGATAAATGAAAGCTCCTCTAAAGGTCATTCCACCAGTAGCATGTATCTGGACAGCTGTTAGTGTGAATGTTGCTCTCTGTGGGACTTCTCCTTTATTTGAAAATTAAGAAAAAAAATGTATAGCATGTATCCACACCATTCAACATAGTCAGGGTCAAACTATTCCAGAGAGAGAACTCCTGCATTCAATCCTTCAACCTCCTTCCCATTGTGTTTCTAACCCACAAACACATGGCCTTGCCTGGGCTATGGTTTCCCATGTGGGGGAACGCGGTTGCAAGCACACACACACACACATTGACACCACACACAACACACACACACACACACACACACACAACACATCCACAAACACCCATTACACACACAACACACACACACAACACACACACACACACACACACAGTGGCTGGAGGTGTTGACTAGACCAATCTCTATGGTCTGGTTCAGGAGATGAGTGTCAACCTCAATGAGCTGCTTTCCTCACCTCCCCTTTCCCACAAAAAACCTGTCTCTCTCTCCTCGCCTCCCCTTTCCCACAAAAAACCTGTCTCTCTCTTCTCACCTCCCCTTTTCCACAAAAAAACTGTCTCTCTCTTCTCACCTCCCCTTTCCCACAAAAAAACCTGTCTCTCTCTCCTCACCTCCCCTTACCAAAACACGAAAACCTCCCCTCCCTGTCCCCTCCCTTTCTCTTCACTTCACCTACCGGTCCCACTCCTCCAATACAAACACATTTATCTCCCAGTCTCCCTCTCTTTGTCCCTCTCTCTGTCCCTCTCCCTCTAACTCTCCCTCTCTTCCAGTGTCTGGTCTCAGTCAGTCACCACCTCGACCAGAGACAGAGGTTTTAGAAGGTTAATTCGACTCATAACGACCAGTATGAGTTCAGGGAGCGAGGACGAGATAGGAGGAGATGAGGAAAAGGAGAGTAGAGTAAGGAAGAGAGAGAGAATAAAAGAGAAAGAGCGTGATGGATGGACTGTGCTTGTGAATCACTATCAGTGACCTCCATCTGGAAGCCACTAGTGATTTACCGCTGGTCATCAGCTCTTTGTTCTACAACCGTGAGAGTTGACAGTTGACTGTGTAGGTCTCAGACAAGGTTACTCATTAAACATCAAAGAATACCTGATGCATCTACTGTTACATATTACCCTTCTCCTGACCTCRTCCTCTCCTCCTCCCCTCTTCCTCTTCTTCCTCTTTCTACAGTAACCCCGGGAGTTCCAAAGTCAAACGGATCATTCTGCTAAAAACTAGAGTGAAAAACTAGCTCCGCTTCCGATCAGAGGGCAACAGTGCACTCAGGTACAACACTTCAAATATTTAACCCTAAAATGGCTGACTGACTGGTAACGTTAAGACTCTGTTTGAACACTGTAACAATATATCACTATGTAGACATCATTTGATATGAAGTGGATTGGTGAAAGCTTGACTGACAACCCAAGGGTTGATGTTCCCTCGCAGTAGAGACTTTCTCTTTCCGTAATCCTTTGTTTCCTCAGCCATGAGCAGAATATTATCTTTGTATTTGGGGGCAATGTGAAACAGAACAAGAGTGAGGAGCACATAAACCATCTAGAACATCTAAGCACCCCTCCAGGTTGTTTTGTTTGGGTGTGTTGTTATGCTGTTATGTAAGGGTATATGATGTAACAGAGAGAGTGTCTGTTTTAGGCAGTTAAAGTGTCTGTGTATCAGACATGGGATGTGATGACTTATAACCTCTCTAGTAATGCTAGCACTGTAAGCCTCTGATAACACAATACTTACTACTTCTTTGACCCCTCTCTACAGTGTGTGTGTGTGTGTGTGTGTGTGTGTGTGTGTGTGTGTGTGTGTGTGTGTTGTGCTAAGTGGCTCGGGGTGTGTGTGTGTGTTGTGGTGTGTGTGTGTGTGTGTGTGTGTGTGTGTGTGTGTGTGTGTGTGTGTGTGTGTGTGTTGTGTGTGTGCATACATGCGTTGGCGTGTGTGTTTCTGTCTCACCTCCTCTCTGTGTTCAGTCCAGGTCTGTGTATGAACAGCGTGTGGTGGTCTGTTGTGAGATTTGGGGAGACACTCCAGGAAGGTCGAGTATTCTCCACCCCAAACATTATCCTCTCCTCCACCCTGCCTCCATGCAGAGCTGAGAACACAGAAAATATCCATAAAGTGTGTAACATGTTATATTGTGATGTGTCTAAGCAACACATTAACACTTGCACACAGTCGCACACCACACACACACCATATAGAGGGAGTCAGAGAAGCAGTTTTATCTTACTGTCCTCTGTGTCCCAACACTGGCTGGATGGGTCTCCATGTTTGATGTCTTGTCTTCTGGCCTCCTGTCAACACAAAACACATACATAAACACACACACACACACCGCAGGGTTGGGGTGAGAGGTCAGAAAGGTGACAAGGTCACGTCCTGCTGTGCAAGGCAATGTTTTACTCTTCTTAAACACACAAATGTTTCTCTGTCTGTGTGTCTGTGTGGTGTTGTGTGTGTTGTGTTGTGTGTTTGTGTGTGTGGTGTTTGTGTGTGTTGTGTGTGTGTGTGTGTTTGTTGGTGTGTGTGTGTGTGTGTGTTGTGGTTGTGTGTTGTGGGTGTGGTGTGTGTGTGTGTGGTGTGTGTGTGTGTGTGTGTGAATCCTGATCAGTTTTTCCAGGGGCTTTCTATTACCGGTAACAGGAGTTATTTCAGGCAGTGATTGAAGCTGCTCTGTCTGTCCTGATAACCTGTTACATCTGCCTACATGATGAACATACTGACAACAACCATATATGGATAACACACTGAACCCAACAACTGACAACCACAGATACATAAGAAACACACTGAACCCAATAGCCAAGCTGAACCCAATAGCCAAGTTGAACCAATAGCCAAGCTGAACTCAATAGCCAAGCTGAACCCAATAGCCAAGCTGAACCAATAGCCAAGTTGAACCAATAGCAAGCTGAACTCAATAGCCAAGCTGAACCCAATAGCCAAGCTGAAACCAATACGCAGCTGAACCCAATAGCCAAGTTGAACTCAATAGCCAAGTTGAACTCAATAGCCAAGTTGAACTCAATAGCCAAGTTGAACTAATAGCCAGGTATTCAATGTGTTTGGACAAAGACTAGAAGATTCCAAAGCTGCGTCTCTCTCTGAAAGCTATGGATGGATCTATTGGTGTTTACACAGTCAACACCTACATCCTATAGATTTAGCTTGAACTTGAGATATATTGCCTCCCTGTATATTTTTCTCTGTTTGCTCTCCCCTCTCTCACCATCTCTCTCTATCCCCATAGATGTAGGTATGTGTAGAGTTTTGTATTCTACAGCCTGTATGTCCTCAGATCAGTTTTCAAAGTACCACCTGGCACCAACCAACCACCCCCTCTATACCTCACAATGCAATAACATGACCCCTCCTCAGCCATAATGCAATAGTGTGACCCCAAAATGTTGGGCATTAGACAATCTGCTATAGTCTGACTAGCCACTCTCGGGACAAACACACAAACACAAACACATACACACAACTCCATATAAACAAAGAGGACAACAGACAGAGGAGAATGACAGTACAATTAATAATTGCCCATCAGAGAGTTTCTAATCAGAGAGAGAGAGAGAGAGAGAGAGAGGAGAGAGAAGAGAAGAGAGAGAGAGGACGAGAGAAGAGAAGAAGAGAAGAGAGAGAGAGAGAAGAGAGGGAGAGCGGGAGTAGCGAGAGAGAGAGGAGGAGGCAGATACAGAGTCGACAGCACGAATCATAAGAGGGATGAGAAGGAAGGCGGGAGAGGAAGTGAATGACGATGGAGCGGAGAGCGAGAGGAGGGTCGAGAGGGAGGCCAGAGAGCCAGTACGGGGAGAGTACGAGAGTCGGGGATGTTCGAGAGGAGGACGGAGCGGAGAGAGCATATAGAGCGTTCGGAGAGGCTAGAGAGCAGGAGAGGCATTGAGGAGAGAGAGAGAGAGAGAGAGAGAGAGAGAGAGAGGAGAGAGAGAGAGAGAGGAGAGAGAGAGAGAGAAGTGGGTTAATACCCTGTGGCAGAGAGAAATCTAAAGAAACAAAAGCCCACCAAAACCATATTTAGAGAAATATCTGAATTCTCTATGACAAATCCCTGGAGCCCTGAAAAATAGGACGTCAGGTATGATAAAAACTTTTGGTCTTCTACGGATTCATTAAATCATGCTAGTGGACGTCGACACTACTGATCTGAAAAGGAAGAATGAACGTGTCAGAGTAAGTGACAAATGTCCTTCATTTCATGGATAATAAGAGTAATCTATGGTCCTGAGACCTGCTATGTTTCAGATACTCAGATGAAAGGAGTAACAATGTGACAGCTGTTTTATATGTTCCTGTATAGTTTATATGTACTGAAGGTACAACATGTTTAGAAACTATACAGAGCATTTGGGACATTTTTCTTGCACCATACACCTGAAAAAAATGTGTGTGTGTGTGTGTGTGTGTGTGTGTGTTTGTGTTTGTGTGTGTGTGTGTGTGTGTGTGGTGTGTGTGTGTGTGTGTGTGTGTGTGTGTGGGTGTTGTGTGTGTGTGTGTGTGTGTGTGTGTGTGTGTGCTCTACCTCTTGGAGCTGGGACGTATCGTGAGCAGGGTGTGTCATCCCCAGGCGCAGTAAGGATCTCTGGCAAGGCAACACTCTGCACACACCTGACCTACAGGTGACACCTGCTCAGGGACACCTGGGCTAGCCCAGCCCCGAACCCACATACAAGCTGTTGCTATGGAAACAGAGATGGAGAGAACAGACTACTCAGGGAAGGGGTCAGTCCTAGCACACTTGTTTAACTAACACCTTGCTAATGTTGTGCTGTTTACACTATAATATTGTGGGAAAGAGGCCTGTGTTTTTCTAATCTCCATTTTTTTCATTGTATGTGTTTTAGTACACCCACATGTCCAGCAAGCATATAGTACAAGCACACTCGTAAAAAAAAAGGGTTATTCGCTCCCCATAGGAAATGGGAAAACCTTGAAACCTTTTAGATTCCAGGTAGACCATTTCCACAGAGGTTCACCATGGATCCAAAAGAGTTCTACTTGGATCCAAAAAGGGTTCTACCTGGAACCAAAAAATATTTTTCTACGGGGACAGCCGAAACCTTTTTGGAACCCTTTTTTTGAAGAGTGTATCCTCAAGGTTCTCATCCAGTATTTATTATTACTGGAAGTCAGTCCCCATAACTCTAAGTGGGGTTTAAACAACAAAACCTTCAACAACGAGAGAGCGGAGAGGAGAGAGGAGGAGGAGGAGAGAGGAGAGAGAAGAGGAGAAGAGATTGAGAGAGAGAGAGAGAGAGAGGAGAGAGAGAGGAGAGAGAGAGAGAGAGAGAGAGAGAGAGAGAGAGAGAGAGAGAGAGAGAGACGAGAGAGAGAGAGAGAAAGCGTGTTTTTGTATGGATCTGCCTGGACTCGTCTGAACCAGGGATTCCAAAACAAACACTGACGGAAATATGAAAACACTGGGGGAGCGGGTTGGGATGAACACACAAAACACACACACCACACACACGCGCGCGGCGGCCACGCTCGAACGCACGCACGCACACGCACACACACACACTGTGGCAGATGAAGGGAGGGCTGTGATTGGAGTTGAACGGTCTGCTGACATCCCTGACCTCAGATAGCGAGGGAGGAGGCGAGGAAGAGAGGGAGGAGAAAGGGGAGCAAAGAGAGGGCAGAAGGGAAGAAAAGAGAAGGTGGCTGTAATGGCTTGCAAGTGTTTTGTTCCATTAAGTATCCTTCCGCTGATCAAGGTGGTCTGTTTTATCGGAGTAAATGAAGAAATTCAGCGCGTGGGGGATAATGATCCCGAGAGAGGTACGGAGATTAGCAGGGCAATCACATACAACCCTTGCTCTCTCTCTCTCTCTCTCCTCTCTCTCTCTATGATAGAGAGAAGAGGCAGTTCTCTCTCTCTCTCTTCTCTCTCCTTACCCTTGTCTCTCTTACGCGTAGCCTCCTCCTCCTAGCTTACTCCTACTCCTCGTCTCTTCTATCTCTTGCGTGCAGTGCGGCGTCCCCTAGTCTTGCATTCGCAGAACAGAACACACATTATCTCCCACTCTTACACGCCATCTACTCGTTTTTTCCAGCTTCTCTGACTCATACAGTATACGGTATGTGTAGTGGGGGGTAATTAGTTATGCTTGGAGAAATTACCAAGTGCTTCTTAGATATTTGTGTTCTTAGGCTTACGGAGATTGGGCTCCTTAAGAACTTTAAGGGCTCCGCATACACAAGGAGAAGGTGTGTGAATCAGACGAGGATTAGAGATATAAACGTCGACTCTAATGTCTGTTCATCAAAACCTATGTGCCAAAGTCAACAAACTACAAACTTACATCCCTTGCGGTACTTACCCCACAGAGTTACTTCGCGGTTGAGTAGTAACCTTGAGAATTGAAGTGAGAGGAATTTACAATCATTCACTTGCATGTTTAAAGAAAAAAGGGTTCTCACGCAAACAAAGCCCTTGTCAATCAAGATTAATTAATGCGGTCAGCTTTGCTAAATTAATAAGTGGTTGTAGATTAATATTAATTGACAATATCACCATGATCCTTGAATTCCAGGACGAGTAGCGCACGAAATTCACGAAAAGAGATAATTAGGATTTATTTTGAATGATTCTTTAGATAAAATCAGTTATCTGCGATCAGAGTGGATTACTCGTCATCTAAACACGAGTCTGGTGTTAGAACGGTGATTATCAACACTTCCTTCCATATACCCGATAGATCGTGGAATGAAGAAACAACAATATTTGAAGTTATGTGTTAGTGGATGGACTTTCGTTTGTTGTGTGTGTTGGTGTGGTGATTCCATGTAGAACTCTGGGTCTGTGTAAATGGTGTTGCTGATCCGGGGAATCATAAAATGTGCTTCTTCAAAGTTTCGCCTGGGGTGGTGGGTAGTGTGTGTGCGTCGGTGTGATGTGTGTGTGATGAACCCTTTTTTTGTGTGTGTTGTGTACGGTGGCGGCTGTTCGGTACTAAGGCTTGCTGGACATGTGGGATGGTTGTGTGGTGTGCTGTGTGTTGTTGTTACTGAAAACCGAAGAGACTCCATCCAGCCACCAGCTGCCTCAGTGACCAGTTCTCGTCTGAAGTAATGCTCCACCACCTGCAGGGATCTGACCTTCAGCATATCCTGACAAAACAAACACACAAATGTTAATCAATTCGTACATGTCCTTTAAGAATAAGCTTACCCTGTGAAGTTGGGAGAGAAAAGAGGAACTACCAATCTGCACGATGTAGTCCTGTCGTCTTTCCGCCATATAAAGAAATGGGTCTTTCTAGTGAGAAGCATTACTGAAAAATAGAGGGAGACTGCTGTTGGACTGGTCCATAAACAGACTCGAATT
>NC_036842.1:73774453-73782765 GCF_002910315.2 Salvelinus sp. IW2-2015 | reverse complement strand
AGAGAGAGAGAGAGAAAGGTGTTTTGTATGGATCTGCCTGGACTCGTCTGAACCAGGGATTCCAAAACAAACACTGAACGGAAATATGGAAAACACTGGGGGATGGGTTGGGATGAACACACAAACACACACACACACACACACGCGCGCGCGCGCACGCTCGCACGCACGCACGCACACGCACACACACACACTGTGGCAGATGAAGGGAGGCTGTGATTGGAGTTGAACGGTCTGCTGACATCCCTGACCCTCAGATAGCGAGGGAGGAGGCGAGGAAGAGAGGGGAGGAGAAGGGGAGCAAGAGAGGGCAGAAGGGAAGAAAAGAGGGAAGGTGGCTGTGAATGGTGCAGTTAGTACCCCTGAAGCTACAGTAAATGAGAAATGTAGGGGAAGATAGAGATGGATAGGAGTGATAGAGAGAAGAGGGAGTTCTTACCTGTTTAGAAGAGATCTCCATACTCAGGATGGGAGTGGGAGCCTAGAGGAGAAAACACACATTATCTCCACTATACACACATACTCGTACTTTCTACTTAATACATATAGTAGTTAGGTAATTAGTTATGCTTGAGAAATACCAAGCTCATTTTGCAGCTACGGAGATGGCCTCAGGTTAGGGAGTTCAACCAAGGAGTGTGTGAATCAACGAGAGAGAATAAACTCACTCTATGTCTGTCAAACTAGAGAAACACACCAACTCTCCTCTCTATACCCCCAGAACTTCTGCTGTGTGTTTAGAATAGTAAGGTATTCATATTTTACTGCTGTTTAAAGAGTCAACAACCCTTCAATCAAGAGATAATGTCATTGCTAAATGAAAATGTTGGTAGATTAATATTAATTGACAAATCACCATGACCTTGAATTCCAGGACAGAAGGAAATTCAGGATATTAGTTTTTTGATGATTTAGAAAAAGTCAGTTATCTGCATCAGAGTGGTATACGTCTGACAGATCTGGTGTAGACGTATTCAACTTCTCCAAACCCTATGTGAATGAAGACAATATTTAAAGTTATGTGTGTGTGTGTGTGTGTGTGTGTGTGTGTGTGTGTGTGTGTGTGTGTGTGTGTGTGTGTGTGTGTGTGTGTGTGTGTGTGTGTGTGTGTGTGTGTGTGTGTGTGTGTGTGTGTGTGTTACCTGAAACACCGAGAGCTCCTCCAGCACCAGCTCCTCAGTAGACCAGTTCTCCTGAGTAATGCTCACCACCTTCAGGACTGACCCAGCATCTGGACAACACACACATGTTTATATTTTCATATGCTTATGAAATACACGCACATAGTCCTTCTCTTTCGCTAGCTTTCTAGTGAGAGCGATCTACTGAAATGGGACTGCTTGGCTCCAAACAGACCATGATGTTGTAGCGCTCTCTGCTGGTCAGTCTGAGCATGACAGCAAAGACAGGGGATTTCTTTTTTTTTTACGTTTCTTTTTTATTTAAACTATACAAAACATAAAACATACAAACAACAGCATACAGACACACACAAACATCCTATGACATCACACCTGCCCAGTTGATTTTCAATTTTTAAGAATATGTTTTTTCAAGATGATTTACGCGAAAAGTATAGTCCAACCCATCGAGTACCTCACGGCATCCTCATATGCCATGTCTTGAAATTTGCAGACAGAAGGATTAAAAGTACATTTACATTGTAATAATAATTCTGACAGCCAACTTTCTAACTACGGCCATAACTTTTGGACTTTATAGCATTCCCAGAACGCATGGATTATTGAGTCATTGTTAGTTTTAGACTTAAGACATGACTCTGACCTTGTGCTGTAGAATTTGTGAATTTTGTCTCTTGTATAATAAATTCTATACATTAGTTTATACTGGATTAAGCGTACATTTTCGTTAACTGTAATGTTGTTAGTTACAGTGCCTTAAGGAAGTATTCACACCCCTTGACTTTTCACATATTTTATTGTTTTAGAAGGTGAGATTAAAATGGATTTAAATGTCCTTTTTTGTCAACGATCTACACAAAATACTCTTTACTGTCATTTAGGTTAGCATTGTGGAGTGACTACAATGTTATTTATCCATCCTCAGTTTTCTCCTATCACGCCCACTAAATGCTGTAACTGTTTTAAAGTCAAAATTGAAATCCCTGAGTTTCCTGCCTCTTTGGCAACTGAGTTAGGAAGGACGCCTGTATCTTTGTAGTGACTGGGTGTATTGATACACCATCCAAAGTGTAATTAATAACTTCACCATGCTCAAAGGCATATTCAATGTCTTTTTTATTTTTTACCCATCTATCAATAGGTGAGATTCTTTGCAAGGTATTGGAAAATCTCCCTGGTCTTTGTGGTTGAGTTTGTGTTTGAAATGCACTGCTCGGATGAGGGACCTTACAGATAATTGTATGTGTAGGGTACAGAGATGAGGTAGTCATTAAAAAATCATGTTAAATACTATTATTTCAGAGTGAGTCCATGCAACTTATTATGTGACTTGTTAAGCAAATGTTTGCTCCTGAATTTATTTAGGCTTGTCATAACAAAGGAGTTGAATACTCATTGACTCAAGACATTTCAGATTTACATTTTTTATTAATTTATAAAAATGTCTAAAAACATAAATCCACTTTGAAGTTATGCTTTATTGTGTGTAGGCCAGTGACACCAAATCTCAATTCAAATCAATTTTAAATTCAGGCTGTAACACAACAAAATGTGGAATAAGTAAAGGGGTGTGAATACTTTCTGAAGGCACTGTATGTTTCAACATTCCCTCCAACTTGTGCCAATATCAGTTCTTTTAAAGTCTTGGTTCCAATAGTTTTTATTTGTTTCTAAGAGATTGACAGTTGGATAGGCTTTCTGTAAGGTTTTTTATATCTTACCTATCAGATGAATGACCTTTTCTGACTCAAATATGATAGGGGACATGGGATTTCATGTGGAGCTCACACACAGAGTATCAACAGTACTGCAGGATGGAATTAAAACAACATCTAACATTCAAACAGTCTTAACATTTTCAGGTTAAAGAGGAAGGCTGAGAATAGAATGTTAGGGTTAGTGAAAAGTGTGTGTGTGTCCATCTCACCTGTCCCCAGAAACATGACTTCATACTGTCCGTCCTCAGCCATGACGCGGTCCACCACTATCTGTGTCAGTGTGTAGTCAACACGTACACGCGTGAACACGGGTCGGCTGGTCAGGGGGTAGACGGAGCYGAACATGAGGGGGTGGAAGCGGATGAAACTGACCACCTCATCTGAGAAGTCTTTAGTGGTCCTTATCCGGGGATCATACGTCTTACTGGGACACTGGGGAGAGGGGATAGACAATAATGTTTAGACAGTATGAAAGCCTAGCTAGAAGCCGATAGTCATCTAGCTAAGTACCTTAAGGACTAATTTAGGATTCCCCGTCATTAAAGACTCAGCTGTTTTTGAACTTGTCTCCATCTGGTGGTGAGCTGAAGTACTCCACAGATTCAGGTACATACCGCTACTTCTGGAGTTCACACCCTTCTACCAAGTCTGTTCCTCCTATTATACAGTTATAAACCATCTCTCGATGGCGCCATGCATATCCCCTCACACACATATACACACACATGCACGCATATACACAAATGTACCGACACATACAGTGCATTCGGAAAGTATTCAGACCTCTTGACTTTTTTCCACATTTTGTTACGTTACAGCCTTAAACTATAATCGATTAAATTGTCCCCGCCCCCCCCTCATTAATCTACACACAATACCACAAAATGACAAAGCAAATGTATTAAAAAAAAGTAATGGGAATGTCACATTTTCAACCCCATAACTCGGTACTTTGTTGAAGCACATTTGGCAGTGATTAATGACATCCTTAAGTTTTRTTGGCTATGACGCTACAAGCTTGGAAAACCTGTATTTGGGGAGTTTCTCCCATTCTTCTCTGCAGATCCTCTCAAGCTCTATCGAATTGGATGGGGAGCGTCGCTGTACTGCTATTTTCAGGTCTCTCTAGAGATGTTGGTGGAGTGCTGCAGAGATGGTTGTCCTTCTGAAAGGTTCTGCCATCTCCACAGAGAAACTGGAGTTCTCTCAGAGTGACCATCAGGTTCTTGGTCACCTCCCTGACCAAGGCCCTTCTTCCTCGATTGCTCAGTTTGCCCTGGGCGGCCAGCTCTAGGAAGAGTCTTGGTGGTTCCAGGACACTGTGTTCTTGGGAACCTTCAATGCTGCAGAAATGTTTTGTTGACCTTCCCCAGGTCTGTGCCTCGACACAATCCTGTCTCGGAGCTCTACGGACAATTCCTTTGACCTCACGGCTGGGGTTTTGCTCTGACATGCACTGTCAACTGTGGAACCTTATATTGACAGGTGTGTGCCTTTCCAAATCATGTTCAATCAATTGAATTTACCACAGGTGGACTCCAATCAAGTTTTAGAAACATCTCAAGGATGACCAATGGAAACAGGATGCACCTGCACTCAATTTCGAGTTTCATAGCAAAGGGTCTAAATACTGTTTTTTACTTGTAAAAAAAAAACTGTTTTCACCTTGCCATTATGGAGTATTGTGTGTAGACTGATAAGGATTTTATTTTAGTTCATCCATTTTAGAATAAGGCTGTAACGTAACAAAATGTAGAAAAAGTCAAGGGGTCTGAATACTTTCCAAATGCACTGTACACACATACCAGTCACAGTCCCTCATGTTAATCAGTTCCACAAACACGACTTAGTGACATCAACAAAGCTGCCGCCCAGACTGCAGTTTATTATTGTTCAACAGCCACTGAGACTAGGTCATATATCACCACACACACACACACACACACACACACACACACACACACACCACACACACACACACACACACACACACACACACCACACACACACACACACCACACACACACACACACACAACACACACACACACAAACTTTGACTTCTGTCACACTCTCAAAGAGATGCATTATGCATACAGCACACATAGTAGATGGGTGTTTATTATTGTTCATCAGGACTGTGTCATGTACCAGGATTGGGTGATATACTGTAAGTCATTTAAGTGGAGGGAGAGGGGTCTTTCTAAATAATCCTGTACAGCAACAGTATGCAGTCTTCTTGTTTCCCTACTTACGCCGAGGAGGGAATGGAAGGGGGTAGGGCTAGGAGAGATGAGTGTTGTGTGTGTGTGTGTGTGTGTGTGTGTGTGTGTGTGTGGGTGTGTGTGTGTGTGTGTGTGTGTGTGTGTGGGTGTGTGTGTGTGTGTTGTGTGTGTGTGTGTGTGTGTGGGTGTGTTGTTGTGTGTGTGTGTGTGTGTGTGTGATACCGTACCGTTCCAGGCGAGGGTAAGGTATTCTCCCCTCATATTCTACCCAGCGATGGCAAGTCCTTCCTTGTGAGCGTAGGGTCCGTTGAACACAGCTCGTATGTCAGCCATGCTGTACACACACACCGCCGAGCCTCGGAACACAGAGCTGGGGGAGAAACACAGTCTAATAGGTATAGTGGGAAGAATAACCTGAGAAGTACTGTAGAGAGATGTCTCGTTATATAACAGGTTGTTTGGATCCTGGATGCTGCTGATTGGTTAATAGGAGGGAGTTATTCACCACAATCCACAGGTAATTCCTTTTAACAGTTCCATTTAAACTGTCAATGTGTATCCACGGTCCCACACAGCCCAGCCAGGCAATCAATAAACGTTATCTCCCCTGGAAAAAAGCATCTAGACAAATCTCCCCATGCTACTAGCCTAGCTGTCTGCCTCTCCGACCTGTGGAACATTGTAGCAGTTATTTTTTTGTGATCTCCACTGTGCCATGCTTATGAACYTGACAAGACTGACAGCTTCTCTGAGCCTGGCAAATTCATTTATCAGGATCATTATAATGGGTATATCAAAAGAAATGGAAATGGAAACAAATGTAAAACAAACAAAAATGCACATATTTTTGTTTTGTCATTTCAGCTGCTTGATGCGACTGTGTGTTAGCTTTAGTTGGCTAGCTAGCAAAGGAGAAGTAGCTAGCCTGCATAGCTACATGGCAATTATTTGTTTAGCATAGCAACTATTGCAAATAAAATGGATATAATGAACAACCAGCTCATTTGGCTAGAAACTTCGGAATCTCAGAACTAACGACTGTCTTTTGCCCGGACTGTTTTGTACTGATTAAAATAACGTTTTACGTGTTGGCAATCGTTTTATAAAAGTAATAAGGCCCTCGAACCTGGACATGATTGTGATTAACACCCTCCTAAGTGCTGTTTTCCTGGCCCTTGGCTTCGACTCCGGCCTAAGAACAGCCCTCGTCAAGAGATATTTACACGATAATCCTTGATTTCGCATGCCTTGTATGGTATGGTAAGTGTTTTACCTGGAGGTGGTGAAGACTCCATACACAACAGGGTTCTTCTCATCTCTGGTGGGGAGCAGGAATATGTCCTCTACAACACACACACATAAAAGGTAAGAATGTGGCATTTAGTGTGTACGCGGTGTGTGTCTGTAAACATGGAAGCATGTAATATGTGTGTGTGTGTGACTTACGGAGCTCGTCAAAGTGCGTGTCCACTCCGTCAGGTCCAGGGATGGAACACACCAGTCTGGCTTTGAGGAACGTTGTCCACTTATTGGTCAGACTCCTCAACCCTCCCACGTCATTCTGAAACACAACCACAACACAACCATAACACAACCATTACACAACCATAGTCTGACACACAAATACATCTGAAATCAGTTTTGCAGGTTTAAAACCATGAAACAACCACAGTCTAGTCCACAGATCTGACATATCAAGTACAATTTTACAGACCTTGAACGCGTAAACTCCTGTTTGAGACCAGTTTAAATAAATCAAGATAAAGATCAAACTCTGATTATTTGACTGGCAGGGGACTGAGGTCTGCTCATTACAGTAATGATGATGGTAGTCGGAATGAACTGACAAAGGAGGGCGAGACGACCGAAGAGGAAAATTGCTGGCAAGGAGGAGAGAATAGGTTAGAAGGATTTAGTAGGACAAGAATAGCAGTATGAAGGAAGAATTGAAGCCAGAGAAAGGGAGAGAAAATCGAAAGTAGAAAGATGAGGGAAGAAGAATTGAAGGTAAACTAGCAAGCTCGTTAATTATGCATGTTTTCTAATTAGCATATGTATACCCCTGGCTGAGTGCTCTACTCAATAAAGCAATGCCCTCTCAGTGTTAGGGTTAGGGTAGGAGTACTCAAATATACATAGAAAGGACAGGGCTCTCAGTGTTAGGGTTAGGGTAGGAGTACTCAAATATACTAACCTAACACTGGGAGCCTGTCTTTCTATGTATATTTGAGTACTCTACTCGTGCTAACCCTAACACTGAGAGCGCCTGTCCTCTTCTATGGTATGTTGGAGTACTCCTACCGCTAAACCCTAACCCCTGAGAGCCTTGTCTTCTTATGGTATGCTTTCTGAGTACTCTTACCTCCTATACCCCAACCGTCGAAGAGCCCTGTCTTTCATGTATATTCTGAGTATTCCTAACCTCGCTAACCCCTACACTGAGAGCCCCTGTACTTTCTATGTATTTTGAGTAGCTCCTTACCCTATCCTACACTGGAGAGCCTGTTCCTGTCTATGTATATTTTGAGTACTCCTACCTCTAACCCTAACACGTGGGAGCCCTGTCCCTTTCTATGTATATCTGAGTATCCTACGCCCTAACCCTAACAGCTGAAGGCCTGTCTTTCTATGTATATTTGATACTCCTACCTCAACTAACACTGGAGCCCTGTCACGGGTTTTTTGTGTATTCTGAGTACTCCTACCCTCCTATAACCCTAACACTGGGAGCTCCTGTACTTGTCTATGTTAATATTGTTGAGTACTGCCTACCGTAACTCGCTAACCACTGGGAGCGCTGCCTTTCTATTGTATATTTTGAGTACTCCTACCCTAGTGACCCTAACCACCTGATTAGCCTGTCTTTCTATGTTCTTTGAGTACTGCCTAACCCTAACCTAACACTGAGAGCCCTGTGCTTTCGTATGTATATCTGAGTCTACTCTACTCTACCTACCTGAGAGTCCCTGTCGCTTTCTATGTATTATCTGCGTACCTCCTAACCCTTCTACCTACACAGCTGGGAGGCCTGTCCTTTCTATGGTATATTTTGTAGTACTGCGCCTTCACCCTAACCCAATAAACACTCAGAGGAGCCTGTCCTTTCCATGTATTTTGCTGATCCTACCCCTAACCCCAACATACTGGGAGCCCTGTCCTTTCTCATGTATTATCTGAGTACTCCTACCGTTTACTAAACCCTAACTAACTGAGATGCACTTAGTACCT
>NC_036842.1:73773015-73774428 GCF_002910315.2 Salvelinus sp. IW2-2015 | reverse complement strand
GGTAGGAGTACTCAAATATACATAGAAAGGACAGGGCTCCCAGTGTTAGGGTTAGGGTAGGAGTACTCAAATATACATAGAAAGGACAGGGCTCCTTTATCCAGCACAAGGGCCCTAAACTAACCTCCCTACTGAACTTGGCCCACAGACTAACCTATCGCTATATACATGCAATTATAGAAAAGGCAGGGGTAATGGCTTTAGCGTTTTCTAAATGGGATTATCTTCAAAGACTCTGTTATTCCATTTATCCAGAGAGGAACCCCTCTATGGTCGGCTATAGACACAGGACAAGGAATCCCTCTCCTGCCTCATCGGCCTTACAGCTTACTCCCAAGTCGTAAACTGGGAATGTTGCAATAGAGCTTGGAATTTCTATAGTGGGAAGACTCCAGCGACAGTCTCCCTACTACCAGAAAATACCAAATCCCACGTAGCTGGGATCCAGTGTTGTAAAGTACTTAAGTAAAGATACTTTAAAGTACTACTTAAGTTGTTTTGTGGGTATCTGTACTTTATAATTTATATTTTTGACAACTTTTACTTTTACTTCACTACATTCCTAAAGAAAAGAATGTACTTTTTACTCCATACATTTTACCTGATGCCCAAAAGTAATCGTTACAATTTTAATGCTTAGCGGGACAAAAATGGTTCAATTCGCACACTTATCAAGACAACAACCCTGGTCATCCCTACTGCCTCTGATCTGGCAGACTCACTAAACACAAATAATGAATTTCTAAATAATGTCTTAGTGTTGGAGTGTGCTATCCATAAATTTAAAAAACAAGACAATTGTGCAGTCTGCTTTGCTTAATTTAAGGAATTTAAAGAACTGTGAACATGGAAGGAGTTAAAGCTGGGGGTTTGGGCTACAGGAAGGGGCTACGAACTACCGGTAGAGCATAAAGAAGGAGCAGGGGTGGAGCAGGACCCAAATGGTACTGGACCAACTAGCCTACTGTCCTACTTCATTCTTACTCCTACACTGTCTTGGGACCAGACCTTAGACTGTCCTGTCAGTAAGACCACAAAGTGGTCCGTTCCTTTGTTGGCAGACTACACAAGAGGAATGTACTAGGAGGTATTGTCCCAGGGGGATTTAAGCACATCTGTGGAGAGGCCAGCTCTGTAGTAGAGGAAATAGATCTATCAATGTACACTCGTCCTGTTAGATGTCTGTCCTCCTCCTCGTCTCTTCCCTGACCTCTTCTCAAAACATCCCTCACTCACCTTCCTTCACCATTCTACACCTCTCCCCCATCTCACCTTGCAGACGCGTGCCACGCGGGACAGGACACTCTTATCGTTGCTGTCACGTGATGACTCGCGAAAGAAGAAGTAGATCTTGTCATCGTCTGGGTTGTAGGTGTCTGACACAGGATGGGCTGATACAAACCTGGCCTCTAG
>NC_036842.1:73763622-73772990 GCF_002910315.2 Salvelinus sp. IW2-2015 | reverse complement strand
AGAGACGGGGGGGGGGGGGAGGGGGGGCTTATAAAGTGCAACATTGGTCATACTAACAGCCTGACCCGTGGACACAGCGTCTGATCTTTTAATTATTTCTGTCTCCTCAAGTACCCCTGATTTTATGAATATTAAAATAACTCCAGACAGAGCCTCTGGAACAGAGAAAAAAGAATGAGGACAGAGGGAGAAAGAAAGTATGTGGCTGTGCACTGAGGAAATTAACCAAAGCCTCTGGGGAGGATTCCTCTAGAATACGGCTAATGTAGGGCACTGAGCATCCACACACACCACTCACAACAATTACACAAAAAACATCTGATGACACCATCACTCAGAGATCTCACACACACCCCGCTTCTGCTGTGAAATGTGGCATGGTGTGTGAAGAGTAACACTATTCTATGGATGCTGAGAAGTGCATTCATAGCAATAGTAGTTGTACTGTCTAGTGGATTAGGTAGACATCAGCGCCCTGTTGAACTTCTCTGTGTCTAGACTAGGCCATGTGAAAATGTCTGTTGTAGACTAGGGCCCTGTGAAACTGTCTGCGTAGACTAGGTCCCTGTGTACTGTCTGTGTGTAGACTAGGGCCCTGTGGGACTGTCTGCTGATAGCACTAGTGCACCCTGTTACTGGTCTGTGTAGACTAGGCCCCGGGACTGTCTGTGTAGACTAGGCCCTGTGTACTGTCTGTGTAGACTAGGCCCGTGTTGAACAGTCTGTGTAGACTAGGGCCCTGTGTACTTAGCTCTAGCTGTAACTAGGGCCCTGGTACCTGCTGTGTGAGTAGCATAGGCACTTTGGTGAAATGTCTGTGTAGACTAGCGGCCCTGTGTACTGTCTATGAGACTAGGGCCCTGTGGACTGTCTGTGCTAGACTAGTTGCCCTGTGTACTGTCTGGTAGACTAGGCCTGTGAAACTGTCATGTGCTAGACTAGTGCCCTGTGTACTGGTCTGTGTAGACTAGGCCCTGTGAACTGTCTGTGTAGACTCGCCCTGTGAACTTCTTGTGTAGACTTAGCCCCTGTGTACGCGTCTGTGATAGGACTAGGGCCTGTGAACTGTCTTGTAGACTAGCCGGCCCTGCTGTACTGGTGCTGTGTAGACTAGGCCCTGTGATCTGTCTTGTAGACTAGGCCCTGGCTGAACTGTCTGTGTAGACTAGGGGGCCTGTAATACGGGTTTGTACAACACGGTCAATTCCCCAGTACAGTGGGTGTGCTTAGGCACATCTACAGTGAAGTGTGACTGGCTCTGTTCAAAAGTCAAACATGAAAACTTTCCTTTTGTGGAAGGATTGACAATAAACCTCCACTCTATCGCAACCCTCTTGAGCACACAAAACAGCTTCTGCTGTATCATTGTAAAGACTGCGGGAAGTTGAAAACCATCTTAAGTGACAAAACTGAGGTTATGATACTAACTCATCCTGCTTCAACCAATCCTCTGTTGTGTTTACCGAGAGGAAAAGGATGTAGTCAAAACAGCAACCAGGCCAACAGTTAGTGAGGAAATCAATGTCATGTCCTAATGAATGACTCATACACGCTAATAACTCAGTAGCTCTACAATACCGTTTAGTTTTTAGTGGTCGTATATGCTCTGTGGAACTGTGTTGCTCTAATATGTATGTGCTATCTAGTGTAATATATGAATGATGTGTGTGTAGATGTGTGTGATGTAGTGGTGTGACTGTGTGGTGTTGTGCGCAGTAGCGTGATGCTTGTACCAGTCGTGCGTAGCCTTCCGCTTGCGCGGTGCGTGCGCAGTGCGATGTGCGAGATAACGATCTGTGTCGTGTTGTGTGTGCATCTAACTGTGTCTGTGGTGTGCCTAGAATGTAGTGTGATGTTAACCGATTACATCCATACATCCTTGAGATAAGTACGCTATGTAACCTGACTGGTCAGGGGCTGAGGCCCAACGCGAGCGCGTACGCAGAAAACTACACATAACGTAAATGTGTCCCTTACCATAGAGAAGCTCTATGCCGTGCCAGCATACATGAACTGGTCTGCAAACATCAAGAGACAAGGAGGGTTAGACCTTGACCACATGAGAATGAGCGTCAAGTACAGACTGTAAATGTGAACCAATTAGAAAGTAACAAAAACCCAATTCCTTATAAAAAACAAGACCAAAAACACTGAACAAACAGCAATCAGACCAATCTGTCTTTAACTTCCTCTATGGTTGCCAGGGCAGCTACTTGAGCTAGCTTAGGCAGAAAAGCGTCGACCCAGAGTGCCCAGGTAACTACCTGCTCCTCAGTCCAGTTGCTAATCATATGAACATCATTATACTTATATTGAGATAGAAAAACTCCTCACAAGCTTTCTAAAAACTGTATTGAATCGATGTCTGTGGAGTATACATAACTCATATGCGAAGGCAAAAACCTGAGAAAAAACCCAAAACCAGGAAGTGGAAAATCTGCAGGTTTTAGGTTTTTCGAAATCATCGCTATCGGAATACACAGTGGAGTATGGGTCAGTGTTGCACTCCTCATGGCACCACTAGATGTCAACAGTCGTGTAGAACCTTGTCTGATGCTTCTACTGTGAAGTGGGGCCGAAGGAGACGGGAGAATGAGTAAGGTCTGCCATATGAGCTTGACCATGCTCTGACCCATGCGTGTTCACGATGAGAGGTGAGGGAGCTGCTGTTCCTACGCACTTGCTGAAGACAATGGAATTCCCGGTTGACATTATTTGAAATTATGTTTAAAAACATCCTAAGATTGACTTCCAATCATCGTTTGACATGTTTCATCTACTGACTTTACGCGAAACTTTTATTGACATTTCCGTCAGCTTTTTAGTGAACGCGGCTTGTGACTTGGATTTGTTTTACCAAACACGCAAACAAAAGCTACTTTGGACATAAAATGCATGGACAATTACCGAACCAAAAGAAACAAATTTTGTGGAAAGTGGGAATTCCGTGGGAGTGCATATCCGACGAAAAGACACAGCAAAGGTAAAGTGAAACTTTATAATGGCTATTTCCTTACTTTTGTTGACTCCACAATTTCGGGGGTAACTGTATGGCATCCCTTTTTGTGGCTGAACGCCAGCTTCTCAGATATCTGCAATATGAATGCTTACTTTCGCCGTAAACAGTCTTTTTTTGAAAATCTCTGCCACAGCGATTTGCATTAAGACAAGTGATATCTTAATTCCTATGTAAAAATATGTATCTTTCATCAAGTTTATATGAGTGTTCTATTTTATTATGATCGTGGCCTCTCTGCAATTTCTGCCCGCATTTTGGAAAGCCGTTTCTGAAACATGGCGGCCAATAGCTAAACCTGATGTTATGAAATAACATATGAACTTTATCGCAACCAAAACACTATATGTATCTGTGTAACTGTAAGTCCTATCAAGTGTCAAATCTGATGACAGATCATCATAAGGGTTAGATGCATACTTCTATCTCTATTTTCTAACTTTTTGTGCTCTATCTCTTCATGGCTGGAAAGGCTGTTTTTTCATGTGATTGTAACCGGCATTTCATCGGAAGAAGGAGAAGATCCAAGGTACTCAGCCGGGAACTTCCTCTCATTACATACTTGTTCATATATATTAACCTATCAGAAATCCTCTCATCTGGCGTTTATTGAAGATTTATGTTAAAAACATCCTAAAGATTGATTCAATACATCGTTTGACATGTTTCTACTGACTGTTACGGAACTTTTTGACATTTCGTCAGCTTTTAGTGAACGCGCTTCGTGACTTTGGATTTGTTTTACCAAACACGCAAACAAAAGCTCTTTGGACATAAATGATGGACATTACCGAACAAAAGAAAAAATTATTGTGGAAGTGGGATTCCTGGGAGTGCATTCCGACGAAGAACAGCAAAGGTAAGTGAAGATTTATAATGCTATTTCTTACTTTTGTTGACTCCACAATTTGGCGGGTAACTGTATGGCATCCTTTTGTGGCTGAACGCAGTTCTCAGATAATTGAATATTGTGCTTTTGCCGTAAAGCTTTTTTGAAATCTGACACAGCGTTTGCATTAAGAACAAGTGTATCTTTAATTCTATGTAAAAWATGTATCTTTCATCAAAGTTTATGATGAGTGTTTATTTTATTTGATGTGGCTCTCTGCAATTTCTCCGGATATTTTGGAAGCATTTCTGAACATGGCGCCAATGTAAACTGAGGTTTTTGAATATAAATATGAACTTTATCGAACAAAACATATATGTATTGTGTAACATGAAGTCCTATGAGTSTCATCTGATGAAGATCATCAAAGGTTAGTGATACATTTTATCTCTATTTCTACTTTTTGTGACTCCTATCTTTGGCTGGAAAAATGGCTGTGTTTTTCTGTGATTGTAACGGCATTCATCGGAAGAAGGAGAAGACCAAGGTGCAGCGTGAAACGTGTTCATATTATTTAATCGAAACTGAACACTAAATACAAAATAACAAAAGGAATAACCGAAACAGTTCTGACAGGTGATACAAACACTAAACAGAAAATAACCACCCACAACTACCAGTGGGAAAACAGGCTACCTAAGTATGGTTCTCAATCAGAGACAACGATAGACAGCTGCCTCCGATTGGGAACCATACCAGGCCAAAACATAGAAATACAAAACGTAGACATACAAACATAGATTGCCCACCCACATTACACCCTGACCAAACAAAAAATAGAAACATACAAAGCAATCTACGGTCAGGGCGTGACAGTGATTTTGCAGTGACCTAACATAATCGTTTGTGGTGCTTTCGCTGTAAAGCCTTTTTGAAATCGGGCACTGTGATGGGATTTAAAAAAAAGTGTATCTTTAAAATGGTGTGAAATACTTGTATGCTTGAGGAATTTTAATTATGAGATTTCTGTTGTTTGAATTTGGCGCCCTGCACTTTCACTGGCTGTTGTCATATCGATCCCGTTAATGGGATTGCAGAAATAAGAATTAAGCTGTGCGTCATACTTTCAGTAATATGACATTCTTTGGCATGAGAGGATGTTTCTGTAATCAGTTTTCTGTAAGAAGATAGGCAGAGAAAACATGTCTCCATGAATCTAGCCTTGACAACAATGTTTCAGATAATTTAGGAGTCGGCTTAGATGACAACGTCTTGCTGAATTCACTCTGTCTTACTTCCTCAAAACAACATGCACACAAGCACACACATGAACATGTACACACACACACACGCACGCACGCACGCAAACACACACACACACACACACACACACACACCTGTCTCTTATACACATCTAGATGTGTATAAGAGAACACACACACACACACACACACACACACACACACACACACACACACACACACACACACACACACACACACACACACACACACACACACACATACACACACACACACACACACACACACACACACACACACACACACACACACACACACACACACACACACACACACACACACACACACACACCCCCCTTTGGGATAGCAGAGTGAGTCATGAGGGAGACAGGGGGTCACAGAAACACACACTCTGAGTCGGAGTGTTTATAGTTTAATGCCAAGTACGTTTGTTTATTACATTAAGAAATAATTATCCCTGCAAGAGACACTGACTTGGACAAGAGCACTTTGCTTTTTTTCTTAGATATTCAAAACAGAGAGTTGGGCCCTAGAGTGTGAGAGTACATGAGTGGTGTACAGGGGCTTTGATCACCAGGAGAGGAGAGAGTGGGAGGTAGGGCTGCATGTGGTTGTAGTAGGATGGTGTCAGGGTGGGGGTGATCAACTGTCAGATGGTAGGGGTGTGGTCTGACCTGTGAGGACAGACGTGAAAGGTTGCCTGGGGTCGTAAGGGCATTTCAGCCTCCCGGACTCCACTGTACCAGACAACAACTGGAACACACCCTCCTGGAGAGACAGAGAGAGACTGTGTAAGCAGTAAGGAATGCAGTTTGTGTCTGTGTGTATGTGTATGTGTGTGTGTTGTGTCTGTCTTGTCTGTCTGTCTGTGTGTGTGTGTGTGTGCGTGTGTGTGGTTGGTGTATGGGTGTCTATGTGTGTGTACGTGTTTGAATGTGTACGTCCATGCATGTATAATTCTCCCTGACCCTACCACTCTGCGTCCTGAGATCACAATGAAGGCACATATCGGGTGGAAGGCTCCTGTCCCACAGGCATACACATGGGTATGGTTAAAGTTATGGAGCACACGCACAAAGTTGGCACACTCCAACTGAGAGAGAGAAGCACAAATGAGAAGAAACAATAAGACACAGACAGAAACAAACTATATTTTAATTAGTGCTCTGATTAGAGATTTTACTGTCAGGCCAGACATTTTCCAGGTTGTACTCACTTGAGCGTTCTTGCCTGCCAGTTTACACATCTCCACTGTGTCTCTGGAGGATGGCCAGCTGATCTGGGAACAGATAGACAGTGAGGTTTATGTAAGAGACAACACACTTCAAATAATAACCCTGATCCTACAACAGATGCTACCAAAACCATATCACACAACACATAAGAACAAAGCATACTGCACAAAACCCTCAGAGAAGAAAATGTACTTAAATCAGATTTTTCCCCAGAGAATTTACCAATTGTTCGTCCCGAGAAAATGTCAAGAAATTACCGGGAATCCCGGTTTCCTGGTTAAAACCAGAAGTGCTATTTAAGAGCATATAAAACCAATGGAAAAATTGGATATGATTATACCACTGTAAATGGAAAAATATACAAATGAATCTAACGGATTCTTGTTGTATTCATTGCAATTTAATCTACTCAAAGTTCTCTCAAAGTCACCACACTATTTAATTGATGTAGCCCAGTTTTAACGAAGGCCTATGAAGCATTGCTGGCCAACTGGTAAAATATTATGAGGTTATTACAGTAGTGAAAATGACATTCATATTAGCACAGGTGTTGTGCCAATATATCCTCCAAACACCGGCTTTGAGGGCATTATCACTTTAATACAACCGTTTGCCAACATATTCAAATAATGATTGACATATTTTGATGAATTTATTCAAACTATTTCATCCTTCCACAAGATATAGCCCTGACACAAGTCTAGGGTTGCTACCCAAGCTGGCTGGTCGTTCGTTCTATTGGTTCAGTTGCTAGAGATGCGACACAGTCGTTCAGTCTTTTTGTTCTGTATCTATGGACGTGACCCTGTCGTTCGTTTTAAATGTCCCATTACCATACTGGCTAGCAAGGTTTGTTTCCCTTGCTTGCTAGCTAGCCAATCACGGCTAATTTACAGTCACGTCAAACAGTGCAGACAGAATAACAACAGATGGTGCATTTGTATTTATTTGGACACATCCATAACAATGAGCTAATGAGGCGCGATTTCACCTGGCATAGAAAATGTGCTCTCTTGTCAGGACACTGTTGTTCAGAGGAGCTAGCCAACAACACAGCTAACACAATCACTTCAAACAAGCTGGAAAGACTGCAAACTAGCTGCACTTTGTTTCCTTTTACCTTTTTTTTATTTACATTTCTTTGTATATACCCATAAAGATTATTCTGGCTGGTTCATGATTTTGACTGGCTGAGAAACACTGCCTGCCTGTCTGTCTTGTCCTGACTCCTACACGTTCATTACTATGGGACAGGTGGAGATCGACTTTGAATATTGAAACAATGTTTGTAACGACTCTCGTCGAAAGGAGTGGACCAAAGCGCAGCGTGGAAAGTGTTCATGATATATATTTTTTTTTTTAAACACTCAAACAAAATAACCAAAGTGAAAACGGAAGCGCACAGTTCTGTAAGGCAAATAAACTATACAGAAAACAAGATCCCACAAAACCCAAACGGAAAATGACAACTTATATATGATCCCCAATCAGAGACAACGATACAGCTGCCTCTGATTGGGAACCACACTCGACCAAAACAAAGAAATAGAAAACATAAAGTTTCCCACCCGAGTCACACCCTGACCTAACCAAACATAGAGAATAATAGGGATCTCTAAGGTCAGGGCATGACAATGTTGCAAATTTCGGAGAAACAGACAGCAAGGTTTATACAAATCTTCYCTTTGAAAACTAAACCTTAGTCTAAAAGAAATTTGAGATAATGTCTAGATGCTTGTTATAGTGGAGATTAAAAATTATTAAAACACTTGGAAATTTGACATTTGGAAGAACACCAAAATGTCACGTTTGATTAACATGGAAACAGTCTAAGACTGTGAGAGCTAGTTGCATCGTGGTGACTTTGTCACCAGGAACATCAGATTCGACGCTAAATAAATAGATAAGCATTAGCAGAGACTCAGCACCGTTGATCAATTGCCCTACGAATCTGACCAGTAAGCCCTGCGCTCGCTTTTGTTAGCGTAACATAATGAAACAATGTTGCAAATGTCTATTTCTCGAGCACTTTTGTGTACACAGTGTATAAGCCATTTTGTAATTAGCAACAGTTTATATTTTAAGCCTCTGTCAGTGCCACGCGTTAGTTTGGAGATTTGAATGTGAGATGGAGATTGAGGATGGAGATTGTTTACCGTAACTGCATTGAGAGGTCGTGTTATAGTAAGCAATAACATTTATAGAAGCCATACAAGTAGCCTAAGGGATGTTTTCGATTGTGGGCTTTTTGTTGAGTAAATATGGTAGGCTGCTAGGGTTGTGGTGACTGGTCTAATTTGGTCTATGAATGAAGCCAGAGTTGATATGTCACATGTGCATATTTTGTATGTATGCATCTAGGCTGATTTGCTCCTCTCTTTCTCGGCATATACTCTCCCCAGTTGTGATATGTTCGTGAGATTCTTGGGGAGGCAGGCTATGGCCATCTTTTTAGCGTTGATTTGATGTAGCCTGTAGGCCTACTTGCTGTTTGCAATGGCATGGTAGGAGAACCCGTTGCATGCAGCACTTTGAATTCATGGCGACTTTGTGTAAAGTATAAATCCTGTYGGGTGCTACAGCACACACACTCACTCACACACTCTGAGTATTGATGATTGATCATGGAGATATCAGAGGAGAGGGCAGTAGATAAGTCATATTTAGACATTGCATATCATTTAATTTAATAGTTCTATTTCACGTCACGCATTTCATATAAATCATTTATTATAATTTACTGGTTTCTCGCCATTAGTTAGCTCAGGAAAGAGAATGGGTTTGGGGAGGATATCGCYGTAAATCTCGGTGACGGTTCCTGCTATTAAACCCTAGACAGGAATCAGCCTGTCTTAACAGTGATCTTAATGTGTAAAGGGGGATAATGTTCTGTGTGCTTTGTATGTAGGCTACCCGATGGTCACACGTGTTATAACTGGCTTATATTCTTAGCGTGTTCACCCCAACCCACTACCAAGGAGAGCTATCGCTGGGGTTGCACAGAC
>NC_036842.1:73751608-73759108 GCF_002910315.2 Salvelinus sp. IW2-2015 | reverse complement strand
CAGCGGCTAGCATTAGGCCTTAAGATAACCCCACTGATGGACTGGTGTGTGTGTGTGCGTGTGCGTGTGACAGCTACAGTGCCACAGCCCAGGGTGTGGTAACTATGGTGACTAAAATTCTTCCTATTCTCTCCTCCCTATCCAGTTTTCTGAGGATGGGAATCAACAGTGACAGAAACAAAGATGTGTCTGCTTATGATAGACATATGGATATCCTGAAGGGAAATACATTATAGTTTGGTCACACTTTATTTGGAGAGTCCGGATGATCCATCTGTAGATGTCTACAGATGGTCGTACTATCAACAATCTATATGTTGATAAGCAACGGCTTGCTATGGTTAGGGTTAGGTTTAGAATAAGGGTTAACTAAGGGTTAAGGCTAGAGTTAGGATAAGGGTTAAGGATAAGGATTAAGGTTAAGGATCTGGGTTAAGGTTAAGGTTAGCAGATAGTTAGTTTAAATCTTACTTACAGTCTGTAGATAGTCTGTAGAGAATCTGAAGTTAATTAGATCATGGCGTTAAAACCTTGAGATCTTTAGTAAAACTAAATTAATGCCATGTTAAACATTATTTTTAATTAGTGTCACACCAGTCTTCGCTTTGGCTCCGCTCCCACTTCTATGCAGCTCAGTAGATCAGCGACGCCGGCCTTCTAGCTGCTGCCGAACCTGCTGCTGGCAAACGCCCTTCACTCATCAACCCCGGACTTGTAACTTCATCATTACACACACCTGGTTCCAATCCCCACTCTATCACTGTATACTGTATATACTCCCTCTGTCATTTGTCTTTTTCGGTAATTGTAAATGTTGCTTGTTTTCCTCAGTACTTTATTATTTTGCACTTTTGGTTTCATCCCGCTTATATACAGTATATATATTTTGTGCTTTAATAAATGTAGTAGTTCTAAACCTGCGACTGTCTCATCCTCTATACACTTTTGACAGATAGGAATGTCATCACTAGCGTAAGGGTTAACACTCCCGCTATACTGTATAGGAACACTGTGAAAATATCAGAGCGCCATCGACCCATCAAACTATGCAAGAGAAAGGAATTAGCTAAAGCTTGGCTCAGACAATTCCAGACATGGAAGTGTTCCTCTAGCGAAGAGAGATGGAGAACGTGGCTTTACAGTTACATAGAATTCCTAGCTATAAAGAAAAGTGCTTGTCCTGATCTGGGTCAGAATGTAGGTTATGGAACAACTGATTGACATGAGTTAATAGAGAGAGCCAGTCAGATTAACTCTGTAGAATATATCCGATATTATTTCATAAACTAAACTGTCCTAATATATTATCCTATTATCCTAATATATTATCCTATAATGTTACATTATAGCCAAACTGTCCCTCTTGTACATTGGCAAGGAGCCACTAGTATGACAGTAGCACATTTACCCTCATTCTGTCGTCACAGCTCATGTCAGGTTTTTGGAAATACACACAAAAACAATAACAAAGTCTGCTGTGATAATATTAAGATTATGTTTGGATCATTTTGCTGTGTGTCATTGGACGGGAGCCGTACTGTAGCCATACAGTATATTTTTATGATGGATCCGCACAGACACTGAGAGAGAGGTTTCAGAGCACTAGAGCTAGGGCTGGCATATCAGAGGACCTTGAATGATTGTTCTCCCTATTATAAAATCCTGAACTCTTTCACCTCTGTTAGAGTAGAGGTGAAACATTGGCTGATGGTTATTGAGAGGAAAGTTCACTGAGAATCAGCTTTCTGAAATCCAGTTCATTAAGACAGGGATGAGGTGTGTGTTTGAAGCGTGTGATCATGAAGGGATGACGATGCTTTGGAGGAGTGCATTCAATCGGATATGATTGACTTTGATGGAATTTGACTTTACCAACTGTCTTTTCAGAGAGGGGGTGATGTTGTTTTTGAAGTGTGAGTTCAATCAGTAATACTTTTGCTTTGATGGATTTCATCCTTCACTCCTCTTGACAGAGGCAACCTAACATGGAGCTGTACTGACACCCCAAAGCCTGAGGGCAGAGAGGTTAATACACTCTCAGATGTCTTTCAGGTGTGGTTTTCCGAACTCTGGTGCATTTACCCCATTAGTTCTGTTCGTTTGGACTGGTAAGAACATTCTATCCTCACTCGGGAGCACACTAAACAATGCACCGTGGTTCGCTCAAAAAGGGTGGTCTCGGTCCGATTAAATTCGTACCACGGTGCGGTTTGCTGCTGGTGAGAACACATGTCCGGACCAAACATAGGAAAATAACCAGAGTAGCGCATTATTTAGCATCTGATGAAATGCACGCAGTGTCATAACTTGAGATCTCTAAACTATTCCGTGAGTATCAGCACATTTATGAGCGCATCTGATTATTAGTGCAGACAGGGGCAATAACGGTGATACCGGCTACTAAATATATTCTATTCACACAGCAGTTAGAGCAGCTATTGTGCTGTTTCCTCCCACATGTTGTTGGAACACCAAAGCGAAAGTAATATGAAGATTGGGACACACAAGTGATGCTTCATGATAATCATAAATGGATTTAACGTGAGCATTTTGGTACAATAAACAAATGACTGTAATATATTAGTTATGCTGAATTATATGGGGTGACAGGTAGCTTAGTGGTTAGAGCGTTGGGCCAGTAACCGAAAGGTTGCTAGATCGAATTCCCCGAGCTGACAAGGTAAATATCTGTTGTTCTGTGCCTGAACAAGGCAGTTAACCCACTGTTCCTAGGACGTCACTGTAAATAAGAATTTGTTCTTAACTGACTTGCCTAGTTAAATGAAAATATGGCTCATGTTTTCAACTGGAATGAAACAACGCAAGCTGCAGAGCTGAACATTCATATTTCTACAGGCCAATTTGCTACATAAATAGTGTTTATTAAGGCAGTTATTATTCCTACTCAATGTATGTACTACAATGTATTTATGTTGTAAACTATCTACATGTAAAGAAGCATATATTTTCAACCATGCTGGGTTTGTAAGAGACTCGGCCAGGGCAGGAGGTTAGGGGGTGAGAGTTGGAATTGGGGTGAGGGGGGTTGTATAGGGGTTAGAGTAGTGAATGTGAACTAGTGAGTGATTAATTTGTGTTGGGGGTTTAGGGGTTATGAGTTAGATCAGGGTTTGGTGGTCAGGGTTGAAGTAGGGGTTGCAGTGGGGTTGAAATAGGGGTTGCAGTGGGGTTGAAGTAGGGTTGAAGTAGGGTTGAAGTAGGGGTTGTAGGGGTCGTGGGGTTGAAGGTAGGGGTTTAAGTAGGGGTGTGCAGTGGGGTTGAAGTAGGGGTTGAAGTAGGGGTTGAAGTAGGGGTTGCAGTGGGGTGGAAGTTAGGGGTTGCAGTGGGGTTGAATGTGAGCAGGGGTTGAAGTGGGGTTGAAGTAGGGGTTGAAGTAGGGGTTGAGTGGGGTTGAAGTGGGGTTGCAGTGGGGTTAAGTAGGGGTTGAAGTAGGGGTTGCAGTGGGGTGAAGTAGGGGTTGAAGTAGGGGTTGAAGTAGGGATGCAGTGGGGTTGAAAGTAGGGGTTGAAGTAGGGGTTGCAGTGGGGTTGAAGTAGGGTTTGCAGTGGGGTTGCAGTGGGGTTGCAGTGGGGTTGAAGTAGGGTTTGCAGTGGGGTTGCAGTGGGGTTGAAGTAGGGGTTGCAGTGGGTTTGAAGTAGGGGTTGCAGTGGGGTTGCAGTGGGGTTGAAGTGGGGTTGAAGTAGGGGTTGCAGTGGGGTTAAGTAGGGGTTGCAGTGGGGTTGCAGTGGGGTTGCAGTGGGGTGCAGTGGGGTTGAAGTAGGGGTTCCAGTGGGGTTGCAGTGGGGTTGCAGTGGGGTTGAAGTAGGGGTTCCAGTGGGTTGCAGTGGGGTTGCAGTGGGTTGAAGTGGGGTTGCAGTGGGGTTGAGTGGGTCAGTGGGGTTGAAGTAGGGGTTGAAGTAGGGGTTGCAGTGGGGTTGAAGTAGGGTTGAATAGGGGTTGAAGTAGGGTTTGCAGTGGGGTTGAAGTAGGGGTTAAAGTAGGGGTTGCAGTGGGGTTGAAGTAGGGGTTGAAGTAGGGGTTGAAGTAGGGGTTGCAGTGGGGTTGAAGTAGGGGTTGAGTGGGGTTGAAGTAGGATGGCAGTGGGGTTGAAGTAGGGGTTTGAAGTAGGGGTTGAAGTAGGGGTTGAAGTAGGGGTTGCAGTGGGGTTGAAAGTAGGGGTTGCAGTGGGGTTGCAGTGGGGTTGAATAGGGGTTGAGTGGGGTTGAAGTAGGGGTTGAAGTAGGGGTTGAAGTAGGGGTTGCAGTGGGGTTGAAGTAGGGGTTGAAGTAGGGGTTGCAGTGGGGTTGAAGTAGGGTTTGCAGTGGGGTTGCAGTGGGGTTGAAGTAGGGGTTGCAGTGGGGTTGAAGTAGGGTGCAGTGGGGTTGCAGTGGGGTTGAAGTGGGGTTGAAGTAGGGGTTGCAGGTGGGTTGAAGTAGGGTTGCAGTGGGGTTGCAGTGGGGTTGTGAAGTAGGGGTTGCAGTGGGTTGAAGTAGGGGTTCCAGTGGGTTGCAGTGGGGTTGCAGTGGGGTTAAAGTAGGGGTTCCAGTGGGGTTGCAGTGTGGTTGCAGTGGGGTTGAAGTAGGGGTTGCAGTGGGGTTGAAGTGGGGTTGAAGTAGGGGTTGCAGTGGGGTTGCAGTGGGGTTTGAAGTAGGGGTTCCAGTGGGGTTGCAGTGGGGTTGTAGTGGGGTTGAAGTAGGGGTTGCAGTGGGGTTGAAGTGGGGTTGAAGTAGGGGTTGCAGTGGGGTTGAATTAGGGGTTGCAGTAGGGTTGCAGTGGGGTGAAGTAGGGGTTGGCAGTGGGGTTGCAGTGGGTTTGAGTAGGGGTTGCTGTGGGGGTTGCAGTGGGGTGAAGTAGGGGTTGCAGTGGGGTTGAAGTAGGGGTTGCAGTGGGGTTGCAGTGGGGTTGAAGTAGGGGTTGCAGTGGGGTTGCAGTGGGGTTGAAGTAGGGGTTGCAGTGGGGTTGAAGTAGGGGTTGCAGTGGGGTTGCAGTGGGGTTGAAGTAGGGGTTGCAGTGGGGTTGCAATGGGGTTGACGTAGGGTTGCAGGGGGTTCGAAGTGGGGTTGCAGTGGGGTTGATATGAGGGGTTGCGGTGGGGTTGAAGTGGGGTTGAAGGTAGGGGTTGCAGTGGGGTGCAATGGGGTTGACGTAGGGGTTGCAGTGGGGTTGAAGTAGGGGTTGCAGTGGGGTTGAAGAGGGGTTGCAGTGGGGTTGCAGTGGGGTTGAAGTAGGGGGGGTTGCAGTGGGGTTGCAAAGTCGGGTTGTAATGAGGTTGTATGAGTGGTTTGGGAGTTTGCGTTACTGTAGGATTTTTGTTAGAGTTCAAATGTTATTTTTGCTTTGGAGCTAAAATGGGTTTTTAAGGAGCCATAGCTCAAAACAAACACAGTCTCTAGTTTACCCAACGCTAAACACACTGACACACACAGAGGACCACAGCTACCCCAGACCCAGGCCCAGACCCAGACCCAGGCCCAGGCCCAGACCCAGACCCAGGCCCAGACCCAGACCCAGCTGAGCTGCATACTTCACTGAAGACCTTCATGATATACGCATACTAATTCTTATTTCTGTATAAATATAGAACTCTATAAAGTACATATGTATTTAAAACTAATTAAATGTTTGCATATTCATCACTTTTCACTATAACTGCTTCAGAGATTTAACATGTTAACAGGGTGGAAATTACATTTACCTTACTGAAGAGACTAAAATGGTGAACACTGTGGAGGCTAAAAAGAGTGTATGTAGAGTTGTTGTAGTTGTATAACATGATAAACACAACCCAACAGTACGGACCCCCGACATCACTCTCTCTGTTTTCAAGTGATATATCACGCCTCATATCTATTAACACAGTGACCAAGGGAGCTTTTATGTGTTGTATGTGTGTATGTGTGTTCTGATAACAGTTGTGATCCCTATGGTCGAACTCACAGGAGCCGAAAAGAAAGGTGAAGAAAGACAACGAAAAAGAAAGGGAAGAAGAGAGAGCTAGAAGTCAGAACAATCATCTGGACAGTGGGCCAGAGAACGGCTCATTTATGGGTAATTCACCGCAGCTGAGGATAAAAAATACTGCAGGTAGCTGGTGTTAACATAGAGGAGTAGTTGAAGTAGCTGGCACGATGATAAGAGAAATAGCTGTTGTGTGTGTTGCACTGCTGCATATACTGTATTATGTTCTACCTCTGTTGTAGATATCATATTATGTCTTTGTAGATGTGGCGGTAATTTCTTGGTTAAAGCACACGACCAACAACCCATGCCAACCTAAAGTTAGACCGCTGGTACCCAACATGTTGGTTGAGGACCTGCTTGTGGGTCGTAGCTAGTTCATCCTCCCAGCTAAAGCATCTATTAAAACTAGCAGAATTAAATTCATGCGGTTAAGTCACATATTAAACATGATTCTTTAATTTGTCCTAAATAATAGCCATCATTCGGCCATCAGTGCATTAGCATGTCATTATTGTACCATATATCCTAGTCTCTTACCTTTGTAGCTGAGTTTGACTCTGGGTACATTGTGTTTGACACTTTCTTCAGATGGCAGGAGGACCAGCAGTATTATCCCCAGAAGCAGCAGCCCTGGGTGGGCTAGAGACAGCCTAATCCTCCCCTGACTTCCAGCGGAGCTCCCGGACAGCCTCTCACCCTGGTTCCTCTCCCAAGGATCAGGATTTGTTCCTCCAGTCTTCATGATGAGAGAGTGGAGGTTTTCTTCTCTCTTCTGCTACTGTTCCTCAACCGTCCTGAAAGGAGGAGGAAAGCAATGTCAGGAGTTAAAGAGTTAAGGGAGGTCTCTCTCTTCTCTCTCTTCTCTCTCTTCCTCTCTTTCTACCTCTCGCATCCTCTCTCTATTCCTGTGTGTGTGTGTGTGTGTGTGTGTGTGTGTGTGTGTGTGTTGTGTTGTGTGTGTGTGTGTGTGTTGTGTGTGTGTGTGTGTGTGTGTGTGATGTGTGTGTGTGTGTGTGTGTGTGTGTGTGTGTGTGTGTGTGTGTTGTTGTGTGTGTGTGTGTGTGTGGGTGTGAGAGAGTATTCAGCTGTTTCTACATGGTACCCTATAGGCATGCTGTTCTCTGTACCAGGCCTACATCAGCTGTTGCCTGTCCCTGCCTCTCCTATTGTGTCCATCTACATCTGTTTAACCAAAACAAAAGGTCAGGCCAACAAAAACAGCCGTCGTCTTTCACACATCCATCCTTCTTTCTAAAGTCTCTCTCTCCTCGCTTCTCTCCCGCTCTCCTTCTCTATCTGTCTCTTTCTTTCTCATGCTAAACTCTTTTCATTATGTATAGATGTAGGGCTTACATTTGAGCCAGTTTGCAACAGCAGGAAAATAATACTGCAGCAACAGGAAATGTTCATTATTATGTGGATTATAATTAATCAACCTTTTTTTGTAGGGGTTGATAAATGTCTAAAAATTCTTTATGAAAATTACAACATTTAGAAGCCTTTTAAAACTTGAAATACACTACAAGTTCGCATTACAAT